>NC_133325.1:424548625-424572875 GCF_042186555.1 Aquarana catesbeiana
ACCAGTTCATTCTGCACTCCTGTGAGCCGTTTTCAGCAGACAGCGGGCTGAAACCTGCTGTTGGCTGACGTCACAGAGCCAGTCCAAGCTCGGGCAAGATGACAGCAATAAAGTTGGGATCCGCCCACATGTGGACTGGAACTTGGCTCAGCCTCTCAGCGAGTTAAGCTGCAAGAGCAGCAGATGAGGGTGTACATATGCCACATCCATGATACTTTGCATTGCAGCAGGGCAAAAATGATCCCCACTGTTCCAGTCAGTGGACAACCCCCTAACTGCCCTGCAATTGCATGCAATGCATATAGTTGTGCCAAGCTAGTGCAGGGTTTAAGGAGTTAAGGCTAGGTTCACATTAGTGCAGGCTGCGGGAAGGTGTGGCACTGCACGCCTTCCCGCACCTGCAGAAAAACCCTGATGTAGTTTGGGAGATGCGTGGTGGTACCATTAATCCTAATGGCATCCCCGCCCACTGGAAACTGCAGCGTGGTTTACCTGACTGGAAACCACACTGCACATGTGGTTTCCCTGCAACCCCACTTTCTGAAAAGGTGTAGGGACCTTTTCCCTGCGTTTTCTGTGGGTATAGCAGCTCCTTGAAATGAATGGGTTGCTGTGCCCGAGCAAAGGCAGCCACAAGGAGGTGAGCAGGTCACATAATCTCTCCCCGCCACCTGTCAAAAGCCCTCTAAAGTGTGATCCAACTTATATGTCAGGGGCACTGCATGTGTAAACAAGGCCTTACTGTTCCTCTTGCTGGAAAGTAAGCTGCAGTGCAATGATTGCCCTGCTTCTGTGCCTCTGATGAGGGTTCTTGAATGTTACCCTATCTGTAATCAGATCCCCAGTCATCAGGGGCAGCTCTGACTCTGACAACGCTAAACTTCAGTTTAGTCATAGTCCAGAACATGGCATTGTAACTGCAGGGAGCCCACAGATAATCTTTGTGGCTAGCCCTTTGTTTTCTGCCTGTCTTTTTTGGGAACAGTTTCCATAATTCAGTTCCTCTTTAATAGGCACAAGCATTCATACTTGGTGGACTCATGTTGTTAAAAGACTTCTCATTAGAAGGGTCTATTATTGATCGCATGGAGCCTGCAAGATCTTAATTAGTTGTCGATACTGTCAACTAAGTAGCACATTGTTGTCCTTATTGCTTCATACACACTGGACACTGTCCTTCAGAGGTACATTTTTGGATGTCAGACTAAAAAGGTCTCTATTACATAATATTCACAAATGCAGAAAACACTGGACAGTGAACTATGGGTCATTTCCATGACCATCAAACAAATCATTAATAATTGATAACCATCGGGTTAATAATTATGACATGCATTAGTCTACATAGATATATAGTGCCTTAGTGAAAGAAGTTTACTATCACTCCTGTCATTTCCAAACAAGCGCATCCTGATCCATCACAAGATTCACTATGGCCTTCAGTGGGATCTGGAACGTCTATTCTCAGGAGAACTATGAATCTTTCTTAAAGGCTGTGGGTAAGTGTGCTATTAACTGACAAGCATAGAGACTATGAATTAGAAATACAAATATTTTTGAGTCATAAAGGCATAAATACCAAAGATCCTATATTGTGTTGCAAAAAAATGACAGTAGCTGCATGATTGCTATGTTTATTATGACTATTTTAAGACCACAGATAATTATTTCACTTTATTTTTTTTTTTACAGATTGCAGAAATGGCTATATTAGGAATTATTCTATTTAATATTTAAAACAATATTATAGAATTTAGACTTATATGCTGTGTACCTGTAACATTGTAAAACATTTGTTTTATGATTAATGTTATTCTATTAACTGCCGCTTGTGGTAACTCTTTACCACAAGGGAATTAAGTCCTGATCAGTGGCATCAACTCCTGACTGTTTGATTGCTGCAAGTCCTACTATATAGGCTGCCATGAGTAGACAGTATGCAGATGCAGGAGACTGAGGCAAGGTGAGAAACTTATTGAGCAAACCTTGGCTGCTAAATGATAAAAAGATATAATCTATTCTGAGCATAGGAATATCAGATCTTTGTAACCATAGATACACTGTGCCTCATGTAGCCAAAATTTCCAAAAAGAGAGGATCTTGTGTTGCTCATTGAAGCTGTAGTAAAATTAGTGGATCCATTTTAACGAATGTAGAGGGAATGAATCACAAATGATTGAACTAAAATTTGGGAAAAAGATTAATGGAATGATCTTTAATAAACCAGTATTTTGATTCTGAAAAAAAAAATTTAAAGGTGTTATGTGTATTATACATCCTTTTGCATTCCAGGTGTGCCTGACGACATCATCAAAGTGGCAAAGGATATTAAACCAGTGATTGAAATCCAGCAAAATGGAAATGACTTTGTTGTTACATTAAAGACCCCAAAGAATTCTCAGAGTAATTCCTTTACTGTTGGTCAGGAAGCAGAAATCACAAGCGCTGGAGGGAAAAAGTTTAAGGTAACAACCTAAGCCTACATCTATGAAAGGATAATGCTTGTATTTTTTTTATTTTTTTATTAATGCTACACAAATTTGCATTTCAATTTGCTAAGTGAACGTGCTTGTACATTTCTTCTGTGCAAATGAGGAAAAAATGAATGGTATTGGACTTTTTCCTTTGCTGGTTGAATGTTTTTCATTGATTTAAAATGAAGCATGCTACATTTTAGGCACTAGATCATGCTAAGTATTATAAGAATTTTCTTATGATACTTAGCACCATCTAGTTGCCAAGTTGACATTATGTCAAATAGCTAGTTCCAAATAAATGTTCCTATAACCATGGGATGACATTGCTTTTGAAAAATCCTTACCAAGGAGTAACTCCATTCATCCACCTCCCTCAATATCACTGTCCAGCTATACATCCATATGTCCATCAAGCCAAAGATAGAAATAGATATTTAAACTTGTTTTGATGCTGGTTTTACAGTGAAGCAGTTATGCCTTGGTGTTCACAGCCATTAAATGCCACTTCATCAGGAGTATCATGGGACATGTAATCACATTGTTATAGTATGTACAATGGTTTCCTGTCCAACAAGCCCAAAACACAAGGCACAGGCAGTGTTCCCCCACATACCTAAAGATACAGGGGTACCCAAAGAGACAGGCAGGGGCCCATCCCCCAGACATCTATATACATCAGATATTTTCAGTGGACATACACATGTTGGCAACTTGTTTCTGATTACACACAAGTCATAGTACCAAAAAGGGTACACCTGTATCTGCCGGTAGATGCCTTGTATTTTGGGCTTGTTGGATGGGGAGCCATTGCACATACTATAACAATATTCCACCTCCAATGATACTCCAAATGAAGCAGCATTTATTGGTTGCAAAGCACATTGGGGTTGATTTACTAAAACTGGTGAGTGCAAAATCTGGTGTAGTTCTGCATAGAAACCACTCAGCTTTCAGTTTTTTTTGTCAAAGCTTAACCACTTCCCACCCAGCCTATAGTCAATTGACAGCTGGACGGGACATTCGTCGATCCGGGTGGATGTCTTATGACATCCTCCCGGGTCATGCCTCGTGCGGAGCGGCAGGGCCAGGGTGTGGCGTGATCTGTCACCAGCTGTGTCCATCGGACAAAGCTGATGACTGATCAGTGTACTAGATCCCTGCCATTACCAAGTGATCGCTGTGACCAATCACAGAAGATCACATGACAATTTTAAACAATGGATGGCTTCTTTTCATGCCATCTGTTGTGTACAATTGTGTTGCTAGCTGTGATTGGTCACCTTGATGACATTGTCTAGACAGGGCCAATCACAGCTCATCTGTACCATGTGATTATGTGACCAATTACAGCTATTCACAACAAAACAGACTGAACAAATCAGTTTCATTCAGTAAAAATTATACCTTATACCAGTGAAGTTCCTGGTATGAACAATCATATTGTGTAAAAAAAAAAAAAAAAAAAATCCTGTTCTATGGTAACACTGTATTGCTCTGGTCACAGTGTAAAAAAAAAAATCATAAATAAAATGTCATAAAAAAAAAATAAATAAATAAAAATATATATATTATATGTTTTATTATTTTTACACACTGTCACTAGTCAGTGTCCCTGATCACTGCCACCACTGCTATATGATAACGCTGCACTGCACTGGTGATAGTATGTAAAAAAAAAAAAAAAAAAAAACAAATTGTGAAAAAAATTGTTTCTTTTAATTTATTAATTTTCCAAAAAATTATGACAAAAAAATACAACTTCAAAATCTCGCCATACCTCTTACTAAATACCTTGGACTTTCTACTTTCCAAAAAGGGGTCATTTGGGGGGTATTTGTGCTGTCCTGGTGTTTTCAGTCCTCAAGGATTGGAGATAGGCCATCAGGTACATCAGGATTGATCGATTTCCATATATATATATATATATATATATATATATATATACCATAGTTTATGGACTCTAAAACTTTCCTACAGACTAAATAATATACACTGATTAGGGTTATTTTCACCAAAACAATGTAGCAGAATAAATTTTGGCCTAAATTTATGAAGAAAGATTATTTATCTGCAAGATTTTATAACAGAAATGAAGAAAAGCTCTTTTCTTCAAAATTTTCTGTCTTTTTTCATTTATTTAGCAAGAATAAAACCCAGTGGTGATTAACGACCACTAAAAAAAAGCTCTATTTGTGTGAAAAAAAGAGAAAAATGTCATATGGGTACAGTGTTGCATGACTGTGCAATTGTCATTCAAAGTGTGACAGCGCTGAAAGCTGAAAATTGGCCTGGACAGGAAGGGGGTAAAAGTGCCCGGAATCTAAGCGGTAATTGAACAAGCTAAAGTTAGAAGCTGATTGGTTTCTATGCAGAGCTTCGCCAGATTTTGCACTCTCCATTTTTAGTAAATCAACCCCATTGTGTTAAGCCACCCCGCCTCACTGTGGAACCTGCATATGGAAACAAAAGGAACATTTTTTTTTTTTTTTTTTTGGCCAACAAATTAAAATTTTAATGGACCTGCTTTTCTGTTTTTCTTGCACATATTTTTTGAAAATACCTTTGTATAATTTAATAAAAACTCAAATAAATAAACTCCAATCATGTATATATGTTATGTTCATGTCTTCTTGGTCTTTAGGTCACTGTGAACCTAGAAGGAGGAAAACTTATCTGCAAGAGTGACACATTTTCTCACATCCAAGAAGTTAATGGAGATGAAATGGTGGAAGTATGTATACATTTTGGAATATCTTGTTATAGAACAGTGTTTTCCCAACTCTATTCTGAGGTCCCACATAAGTGCATGTTTTGCAGGTAACCTCACAGCAATGCAATTTAGCTACCTGTGTGGATATGCTCAAAACATAAATTGTTGGAGTTCCTTGAGGACAGGTTTGAGAACCCCGTTTGGCTTTAGCAGTAAAGTGACTAATACAGGGTATAACAGTGTGTTAAACAAACAAAAAACAAAAGCAGGGATTCTCCCACCAGAATAAACTGATCAGTGCTGCAGCCATTGGCTGCAAGCACTGATCACATACTGTTTTCCAGCCTGACCATTGGGCACAAGCTGCTTCTGTTGGACAGACAGCAGTACAGGTGTACCGAAATTGGCCAGTACCTGCTGAACTGGCCGATCTTCAATAGATGTATACCCAGGTTTATGAATGCATGTTCATAAACATACATGCACCAGGTTGAACGAAAAAAAACTGACAGCTCCCCCGCTGATCTGTTGTGTTCTGACAGGGGGACTTTCACTTTCAATGATAATGGTAAACAAGACAAATAGAGAGGGTGAATCTCCTTGATGGGGGCACAGACAGCAAAAAAAAAAAAAAAAACTGACAGGTGTTCTAACCCCTCTCCACTCTATCCAAAACTAAAAAAAAAAAGTTTTGACTTTAGCTATACTTTAAAGCGTTCTCTCAGGACAAATGACATAAAAACATTAAGACAGTCAGTATGCAAACATGACATAAACTTTCATTCTTTTTTGCAGCAAATCACCATCGGCTCAACAACACTGATCAGGAAAAGCAAGAGATCCTAACTTAAAGATAGTATTTTTTTACCACTAAACTGAAGAAGTCTGTTGCCTAATAAAATAAAATATATTCAAGTGTTGTAATGTGTTTTTATTTTAAAATATGCCTAAAGTACCGTATAGCATAGCTAAAGTATATATATATTTTGTGTGTGTGTATATATATATATATATATATATATATATATATATATATATATATATATATATATATATATGTGTCCTTGTAATTTCCTGCACGCTGAACTGATATAACAAATCATCTCATCGGCTTTCCTAGTTCTCTTCTGTGTACTACAAAACATCTCCTGATGCAATGGAGATGAGGGGCAGAAGAGGTGTTTGTAGTCCAAGTCAGGAAACCAGCCTTGTTTGATAATGTTGCTCCTCCATAAATACAGTCCAGTGAGTGAGTTTTGTCACTCTAGGACAGTGATGGTGAACCTTGGCACCCCAGATGTTCTGGAACTAAATTTCCCATGATGCACATGCTTTATGCAGTGTAGTGGAGCATCATGGGTAGTTCCAAAACAGCTGGAGTGCCAAGGTTCACCATCACTGCTCTAGGACAAGGATGTGCTACTAGTAGGATCAACAAGTAAAAATAAGGGGAAAAGCTTTAAAAAAAGAAACCTAATACAGCCACTTCATCTAAGCACTGGTAATCTGCAATACTGTATAACACATTTTTTGGGTTTACATACCCTTTAAGATATGCAGTAAATCAATGAAACAATCACTTGCTTGAAGAAAAGTTCAGGCTCTGAAATAGATGCATTGCTCTAAAGGCCAAAACCACCGAAAACTGAACCTTAAAGAACAAAAGTGTTCCTGCTTCGTGTTTGTTTTCTTAATTGTGGCTACTCTCCTATGTTAGCATTAAAGAGGACCTATGTATATCTGAAGGTAATTTAAAGTGTTGTTAACATTATTGCTGGAATGGCTAACTAGGAGCATTAAAAGAGCTCAGTTGCCATCAATACAGAAAATATTATTGATCGGGGCTCATCTAATGCTAGGTACATGACAAGGAAGCCTAGGCATTTGTTAATGATTTGCATGGAAGAGGAAAATCTGCCAATATAAACTCTGATCCTAACTTTTAACAGAGATAACATGACCAAAGCCTAGGATTTTGGTCACTTGAACAACATTTTCTCCAGAAAGGCTATGAATTTCATCTTTTCTGTTGCTCTTCAATTAGTCTTCATTGCATGCTGTTATCATATCTCTTTATCATTTGAACATAGCTGAAACTGTAATGCAAGGGAGTCTGCCTGCTTGATTCCCCCTATTCTGGTGAATACTCTACAGTACAGAATATTTTGTTCTTCTAATCATATACCCCTTTATAGTGACTAACAACCTACATTGCATCCATATTTATACACCTCAGTTATGGGGAGCCAGCAACAACCTATGCATCCCTCTTATTGCCATCTGTCTTTGGTGATCAAGAAAAAAAGGGTCCCCAAATAAAATTACTTTTAAAAGGTGGTCAATAGCCCTTACAGTAAAACATTTATATTGGTACTTAAAGTGTTACTAAACCCAGGACCCTGCATTCACTATATCTGGTCTCACACAGTACACAGAACATGGAAATGCAATTATTTTAGTAAATATAAACTGCTAAATACCTTTTCCCGTCAGCAGTATATAGCAGTCTTGTGACTTCTATCAGTGTCTGGCTAAAGCTTGTAGGAGAAGTTTTCATTCTCCCCTGATTGTCCTATGAGGCTGCAGGACCTCTGACTTTCTGTCTGGACAGTGATGGTTGGCCCCGTGCTGATCACATGCACCGTCCCAAGAATTAAAAAAAAAAAAAAAACTCTCTATCAATACACACCAAACTGAGCATGTGCAGAGTGACTCCAAAGTGTCCGTCTTATCAGGTGATGGATTGGGCACTGTGGAGGAAGGGGAGAATCAGAGAAGGCAGGCTCAAACAGCCTTTTTACACAATATGGAGGATAACTCCTTAGGTTCCACAGTAAATGTAACAAGCATGCTTTACTGCATATACAGA
Organism: Aquarana catesbeiana; assembly: GCF_042186555.1. Lineage (NCBI taxonomy): Eukaryota > Metazoa > Chordata > Amphibia > Anura > Ranidae > Aquarana > Aquarana catesbeiana. Next base: position 424,556,682 of record NC_133325.1, read on the forward strand.
CTGATTTTACTGTTGTGGGTTTAGTAACATTTTAAGTAGATATGCTACACTTGCATTATTAATCAATCTGGTCATAGAAAAATGCCCTATTTATGTTGATGATCACAGAAAAAAATTTACTTTGGTGGTCACAGGAAAAATGCCACAGTTTTACTGGCGGTTAATAAAAAAGTAATCCTCACATTGGTGACCAGTATAAATGCCCCTGATGGTATTCATTGCTAATGCTTTCTTTACGTTGGTTGTCTCTTGTTCAGTGGAGAAGGGGCCATTATGGTCAATGAAGAAGGCCAAATAGGCCTCATTACATTTGCAGACAGTGAAGAATATCCAGATTATGTTGTTGGTCACACAACTGCTCCAGCTGGAGTTACTTGATGTATAACTGCAGCAAAAACTTTTTTTGTAGTTTTGGATAGAGTGCAGAGGGATTAGAACGCTTGTCAGATTGTATGGCTCTCTGTGTCCCCGTTAAGGACATTCACCCTCTCTATTTGTCCTGTTTACCATTATCATTGAAAATGAAAGTAAAAGAAAATCCCACATTTTTAGGTTGCCCACAGAAAAGTAGTAGAGGGGAAATCTTCCAATCGGGACACTAGTTCTGATGACATGGGGGTCCCCAAGGAATTCCCTTAATTTGCAAGGATTTCCTCTCACTTCCTGTTTGGCTATGGGACAGGAAGTGAAGGGAAATCTCCTCAATGGGACACAGATGGTGAAAAAAAATCTGACAGGAATTATAATTCTCTACTGTATCCAAAATTAATAAAAAAGTTTTGCCTTTAGTTCTACTTTAAAGTGTTACTAAACCCAGGAGCCTGCATTCACTATATCTGGTCTCACGCAGTACACAAAATATGGAAATTAAATTATTTTAGTAAATATAAACTGCTAAATACCTTTTCTCATCAGCAGTATATAGCAGTCTTATGACTTCTTTCAGTGTCTGGTTAACGCTTGTAGGAGGAGTTTTCATTCTCCCCTGATTGTCCTATGAGGCTGCAGGACCCCTGACCCTTTGCCTGGACAGTGCTGATTGGCCCTGTGCTGATCACATGCACTCTTCTAAGAAAAAAAAACCTCTCTAGCACTACACACCAAACTGAGCATGTGCCCCCAATGCTCTGTTCTGTCAGGAGATGGTTTGGGGACTGTGGAAAAAGGGGAGAATCAGAGAACACAGGATCAAACAGCCTTTTTACACAATGCAGAGGATTAACCCCTTAGGTTCCACAGTGAGTATAACAAGCATACTTTACTGCATATCAGACATGTGCAGGATGAAAAAATTCGTTTAGTTTAGTTTCGTTTCGATTCGTTATTTAACTAAATTCGTTTAGTTAAATTCGTTGCATTCATTACATTCGTTTTCGGAATTTGTTTCGTTTCGTATTCGAATTCGAAAAAATTCGACCGCATTCGAAAAAATTCGACCGTATTCGAAAAAAAAACTATCAAATTCGAAAAAATTCTAACACATTCGAAAAAAGCTGTCAAATTCGAAAAAATTCTACCACATTCGAAAAAACTATCAAATTCGAAAAAATTCTAACAAATTCGAAAAAAACTATCAAATTCGAAAAAATTCTACCACATTCGAAAAAAACTGTCAAATTCGAAAAAATTCTACCACATTCGAAAAAACTGTCAAATTCGAAAAAATTCTACCACATTCAAAAAAAACTATCAAATTCAAAAAAAATTTTACTACATTCGAAAAAAATATCAAATTCGAAAAAATTCTACCACATTCGAAAAAAAACTGTCAAATTCGAAAAATTTCTACCACATTCGAAAAAAACTATAAAATTCGAAAAAATTCTAACACATTTGAAAAAACTATCAAATTCGAAAAAATTCTACCACATTCGAAAAAAACTGTCAAATTCGAAAAAATTCTAACACATTCGAAAAAAATATCAAATTCGAAAATATTCTACCACATTCGAAAAAAAACTGTCAAATTCGAAAAATTTCTACCACATTCGAAAAAAACTATAAAATTCGAAAAAATTCTAACACATTCGAAAAAACTATCAAATTCGAAAAAATTCTACCACATTCGAAAAAAACTGTCAAATTCGAAAAAATTCTACCACATTCGAAAAAAACTGTCAAATTCGAAAAAATTCTACCACATTCGAAAAAACTGTCAAATTCGAAAAAATTCTACCACATTCAAAAAAACTATCAAATTCAAAAAAAATTTTACTACATTCGAAAAAAATATCAAATTCGAAAAAATTCTACCACATTAAAAAAAAACTGTCAAATTTGAACAATTTCTACCACATTCGAAAAAAACTATAAAATTTGAAAAAATTCTACCGCATTTGAAAAAAACAATAACTGAATTTGAAAAAGTAAACTATATATATGGTTTTATATATATATATATATATATATATATATATATATAATATACACACACACACACACACATATATATATATATATATATATATATATATATATATATATATATATATATATATATAAAACCATCTTCCGAAATTTGAATTTCTTATAAAATGAATTCGAATTTGAATAGGAAAGATAGAAAACAGAATAGAAGAAAATATAATATATATATTATATTTTCTTCTATTCTGTTTTCTATCTTTTCTATTCAAATTTGAATTCATTCTATACGAAATTCAAACTTCAGAAACCATGTACCGAAATTCGAATTTCGTATAGAATGAATTCGAATTGAAAAGACTATTACAGAATATATAATATATATATATATATATATATATATATATATATATATATATATATATATATATATATATATATTATATATTCTGTAATAGTCTTTTCAATTCGAATTCATTCTATACGAAATTCGAATTTCGGTACATGGTTTCTGAAGTTTGAATTTCGTATAGAATGAATTTGAATTGAAAAGACTATTATAAAATATAAAATAATAGAAAAGAAAAGCATAAAAAAACAATAGAAGAGAATAATAAAAAAAAAAAATTTATATATATATATATATATATATATATATATATATATATATAATTTTTTTTTTTTATTATTCTCTTCTATTGTTTTTTTATGCTTTTCTTTTCTATTATTTTATATTTTATAATAGTCTTTTCAATTCAAATTCATTCTATACGAAATTCAAACTTCAGAAGCCATGTACCGAAATTCGAATTTCGTATAGAATGAATTTGAATTTGAATTGAAAAGACTATTATAAAATATAAAATAATAGAAAAGAAAAGCATAAAAAAACAATAGAAGAGAATAATAAAAAAAAAAAAAAAAAAAAAAAAAAAAATATATATATATATATATATATATATATATATATATATATATATATATATATATATTCTATTGCTTTATTATTTTATATTCTATCTTATTGTTTTTTTTTAGAAAAACGTTTTCTATTTTTTTCGAATTCGAGTATGTTTTCGAATTCGATTCGAATATGTTTTCGAATATGTTTTCGAATTCGATTCGAATATGTTTTCGAATTCGATTCGAATATGTTTTCGAATTCGTTCGTTTTTTTTTCGGATTCGTTTAAATTCTTTACTTTTGTAATTCGGAAATTCGGATGCATCCGAATTTCCGAATAATGAAAAATTCGTCCGAATTTCGATTCGGAACGAAACGAAATGCACATGCCTACTGCATATACAGACCAGTGACGTGCAGTCAGGGGAGGAAGGTGAGGCATAGCCTCACCTGCCATGAACATAAAAAAAAGAAAAAGGATCGAGTTTCAAGGGTCATAGCTCAGCAACCCGGGGGGTAGGTGGCTGAAGTGCCACCCCACCACTGGTAAAAATTTGGGGCTCCTGCCACCTATGGTTCTGGAGATACGGGGCTCCATGCGCAGCCTGTCAGAAGCCACATACAGAGCGACCAGTTTAAATACAAGTTGGCACACTCTGTTTGCAGCAGACTGAGAGGAAGTCGTGATGATGGAATGCATCAGGGCATGACCTTACAGCCACCGGAAGTGACGTTTTGAGGTCCACAGCCAGGAAGAGACAACCTTTTTTTCTATCCGAGTACCTATGGGATATCCAGTACAGCTCTGACACCCTCCATGATGTGGATGACATTCGTTGGTAACATATCAAGGCCTGATGTGTTCTACTTTCTGGTGAGTGAGTACCCCTAAGGGAAGTGTGACGCGCGGCTTCAGGAGTCTGGTGTGAGGTGCACATCTTCAATATTTTAGGACCACTTTAGGACCACCATCTGTCATTCATTTTTTCTCATGTGCTGCAAATCATATGAAAGCTGGGTATATTAAGAAATGACAGTAACACTGCTTTAGTAATCATTGTATTCATTTAAGTACTTGTGGACATTTTACTATTTTGTATGAACTGTTTTTTTGGCAATTTATTGCATTTTAAATGGCAGCTGACACTAGTATCGCTGCGGTTCATCGAATCACTGTGATTAATGCATAGTGTTTATTATTGTTATATTTACCAGCTCCATAGCGCCGAGATAGTGGAAGAAGGCCTGGGTTTTCACTATATTTAGATAAAAAGAATCGTTGAGATATAAGCAAAGGTCATAAACATGTACAAGAACTAGAACAGGGATCATAGATACAGGTACACGGAAATAGATACTCAGAGAGGCAACAAATAAGTGCACTGAGCAGGTTTAAATAGCTTTCCGATACCTCAGAGGAAGTGGTCGCTAACATCTAAGCACATGTACTTATAAAGACTTCATTCAGTTGTCTGGGGATTTAGAAACATTTGTATACAGTGGATATATAAAGTCTACACACCCCTGTTAAAATGTCAGGTTTCTGTGATGTAAAACAATGAGACAAAGATAAGTCATTTCAGAACTTTTTCCACCTTTTTAATGTGACTTATAAATTGTACAACTCAGTTGAACAACAAACTGAAATCTTTTAGGTGGAGGGAAGTAAAATAAAAAAATAAAATAATATGGTTGCAAAAGTGTGCACACCCTTAAAGTAATACTTTGCTGAAGCACCTTTTGACTTTATTACAGTACTCAGTCTATTTGGGTATGAGTCTATCAGCATGGCACATCTTGACTTGACTAGCAAAAAGTGAAAGCTGCTACAATTTATTTGGAGAGTTGCTGTGATTTCACTTTTTGCTTTTAAAGAATTTACTTCATGTGAGTTTAATGATTGAAGACTTTTTCTGAGTGTTTTAATTAAACTGGTTTTACGTTATTACACTATTTGGAGCACTTTATTATTTACATGTGGAGAGATCCTAAGTGATGTTCACGGTTGGATTCTGAAATTCACTTAGTCCCCTTTCACACTTATACAACTTGTCCCACGATTTTGTACTGCAAAATCGTATGACAAGTCATTCTCCATGATTTTCAATGACTACCATTCATATTGGCACGACTTTAAGTCGTGCCGACTTCAAAGTAGTCCCTGCACTACTTTGGTCCAACTTCCATGCGAGTTGTACTCTATAGACCTCAATGTTAAACCCTCAAGTAGCATGCAAATAGTACCTGAATAATATAGACACGATTTCAGTACGACTTTGTAAGCACAAGCCTCACACCATGTATGTTTTCATTTGTTAATACCAAAGTTGTGGCAAAGTCGTACAAAGTAGTACTGATCCCAAATCACGGCAAAATTGCGCAAATTCGTGGTAAAATCGCGCCCGCGAAATCACGTTAAAATCGTGCGACTTTGAAGTCGCACAAGTGTGAAAGGGGCCTTAACCCCTTTGTGTGTGGTTGAAAGTGCTTTAGCCAAGCACGAGAGTGCAAGGCATTGGAAGCCGGTGAGTGCGTTATCTGAAGGGTGCGGAATCACTGTCACATATTGGTGTGGTGGAAGAATTAAGAAGACACTACATAAAGCTTTAACATTGGAAAAATATGTTTATAGACTTTTTTTTCAGATAAATTTGCTTTTTATTTTTTATTACTAGTCACAGGGTGATCAAACATTCATTGTTGCATGATTAGTTAGATACAGAAAAGTAAGTTGGGACTTTAAATAAGGTTAAAGGGGGCGTTCAAATCCCCTCCTCCATCCCGGTTCAATATACGGTATATAAAAAGAAAAAAACAAAAAAGGGAGAACAAAGGACGGGACTTTAAATGAGGCACACGGGAGCAGATACAAAAATTAAAAAGCAAAACTAATTTATATAGATTCAAAATAATCACATATTTAATATCATTGCACATAGCTAAAAAGAACTTTGTATTTCATCAAAAATAAACATTCCAACATGGACTTGTTTGCAAATACATGATAAGTTATATATCTAAAAAGGTACAATGATATAGGGTATATGACACACAGAGGTGTCCATTAAAAGGGATTACAGGCATACCCCACTTTTAAGTACACAATGGGGTTTATTTACTAAAGCTAGAAAGTGCAAAATCAGGCTCACTTCTGCATAGAAACCAATGAGCTTCTAACCCCAGCTTGTTCAATTAAGCTTTGGTAATAAAACCTTGAAGCTCATTGGTTTGTATGCAGAATTGAGCCTGATTTTGCACTTTCCAGCTTTAGTAAATAAACCACATTGTGTACTTAAAAGTGGGGTATGCCTGTACAAAGGAAAAATGCAAATAAAGATGGAACGTCCATACATGATTGTTGGTTGGGTAGTTGTAATCTCTACGCGTTTCGGGACCTTATAGCCACTTGTCAGGAGCAAAACCGCAAGGGTTACCTAGGGATATGAGAAACAGCCATACTTTAAAAGATTGAAGAAAAAGAGGGGGTGGGCAAATATAGGATATGTCCCCAACATATGTACACTTAACCCACCAACTTACATATATGTCTGCGCAATGGCGGTGCGGCCCCATGGGTCAGGCCGACCAAGGATACCACACCCCGGAGCTGAGGGGGCCCACCCAGGTGGCACACAACCGGCCCAAGGCCAAACCCCTGGTGGGTCACAGATGGAAGTGATGATGGTGGATGGTGAAAGGAAGAAGGAAGTGCGAAAGGGACGGTTGTCCCCAAGATTGGGGGGGACCTGTGAAAAATTGAGTGAGTGGGACCTGTGAAAAATTGAGTTCCCCCTCCCCCTTGGTGTGATGCGGGGAACCCGCAGTGCACGTCGCAGCTCCGGGACGTGACACGACAGCACAGCCAGAACCACCAAGGGCCACCGACACCAGGGCACACACATAATATGCATGGTCATGATTTATAAACATGAAATAACAAATATGGCTGCAATTATGTTAAAAAGGGACAAATGCATGTTTAAGAAAATAAAATAGAAAAAATTCAACAAATAGAAAATTGCCAATAAATTGGAATAAAAGGACCATAATTGTTATTAATGCGACCGTGTGCCTCCAAAATCGGTTGCATTAACAACAATTATGGTCCTTTTATTCCAATTTATTGGCAATTTGTTATTTCATGTTTATCAATCATGACCATGCATATTATGTGTGCGCCCTGGTGTCGGTGGCCCTGGTGTCGGGGCCTCCCCCACTGCACGTCGGCATCATGCATCCTGTGCTGGCTGTTTTGGCATCCTCGTGGCATACTTCAGTCGGACTGTTCACCATCTCCAGCGTTCGGGGGACTTGACATGACGCATTCGGTTGAGCGGCTTGGTTTTACCGGCCGTCTCCCCAGGGCGCCTCCCTTGCCCCCATGTTCGGCTGGTGCATGACGTTGGGGGCTTATGCATGGCGGCACCTCCCGCCTAAGCCTCCCCCTGTTCTTTTTGGGCTTCACAGTCTGGTTTCCTCCAGTCATCTTTTCCCCCTTGGAACCATACACTTTTTGGCATCCCTTCCCACATTTAACCTTGAGCAGGTATCTATATTTTTTCTTTTCACCCCTTCATTATTTTTCCCAATTTTCCTTTTCCCCCTTTTTCAGGCCAAGTATCTTGCATCAGTTTTTCCTTTTTTCCTTTGACTTATCACTCACTTAATTTTTCACAGGTCCCGCCCAATCTTGGGGACAACCGTCCCTTTCGCACTTCCTTCTTCCTTTCACCATCATCATTTCCATCTGTGACCCACCAGGGGTTCAGCCTTGGGCCGGTTGTGTGCCGCCTGAGTGGGCCCCCTCAGCTCCAGGGCGTGGTATCCTTGGTCGGCATGACCCGTGGGGCCGCACCTGCGCACCGCCATTGCGCAGACATATATGTAAGTTGGTGGGTTAGGTGTACATATGTTGGGGATATATCCTACATTTGCCCATCCCCTCTTTTTCTTCAATCTTTTAAAGTATGGCTGTTTCTCATATCCCTAGGTAACCCTTGCGGTTTTGCTCCTGACGAGTGGCTATAAGGTCCCGAAACGCGTAGAGCTTACACCTACCATAGGTGTACCCAACCAACAATCATGTATGGACGTTCCATCTTTATTTGCGTTTTTCCTTTGTAATCTCTTTTAATGGACAGCTCTGTGTGTCATATACCCTATATCATTGTACCTTTTTAGATATATAACTTATCATGTATTTGCAAACAAGTCCATGTTGGAATGTTTATTTTTGATGAAATACAAAGTTCTTATTAGCTATGTGCAATGATATTAAATATGTGATTATTTTGAATCTATATAAATTAGTTTTGTGTTTAATTTTTGTATCTGCTCCCGTGTGCCTCATTTAAAGTCCCGTCCTTTGTTCTCCCTTTTTTGTTTTTTTCTTTTTATATTCATTGTTGCATGTTTTGTAATTTATATACATGTTTCACTTTAATATTGAATTTAGCGCCACTATTTTTATCTGATTTCTGTTAGAGGTTTAAATATTGTTCACAATCTCTGCATTTGGCCTAATGTGTTAAAGGTGCACTACTTGTCCCATAACATTATCTTGTTTAGATCAGATGAGCTGTAAACTAGGGTTGCACTGATACCACTTTTTTAAGACCGAGTACAAGTACCGATACGTTTTTTCAAGTACTCGCCGATACCGATACTTTTTTTTTATGTCATGAGACAGTGGCACTACTATGCAGCACTGATGGGCACTGGTCGGTGGCACTGATGTGGAGACGTGGATTGTGTCAGTAGTTTTTTAATTTTTTTCTTTTTTTACAATTTTATTTTTTACAATTGATTTTTTTAATTATTTTTTACAGATTATATATATATATATATATATATATATATATATATATATATATATATATATATATATATATATATATTTTTTTTTTTTTTTACAATGATTTCTTTTTGTGGGGGGAGGGGGGTAGTGGACATTTTTTATTTTATTTTTACAATTTAACTATTAAATATTTATTACAATTCTTTCTTTTTTTAATTATTTTTTTTTTTATATCAGCCCTGTTGAAAGGACCCCTGACAGCTCCCCTTTGAGGAAGAGAAAGGGACTGAGGACACAGATTCCCCAGTGCATTTCTCTGCTGCCTCAGATGTTCCTGCACCGATCTCCCTGTATAGCTTGCAATAAAGCAGCTGAAAGCCACGGGAGGGAGAGGAGAAGCGGCTGTCAGCTGCTTTATTGAAAGCTGCCCCCACCACCACACTGATCATCTGTGAGGCTGCCCTGGTATCGGATTAAGCATCGGAGCATTTGCACGAGTACAAATGCTTGGTATTGGCACCGATACTAGTATCAGTATCGGTGCAACCCTACTGTAAACTGAGACAAAATCATTCCATCAGAAACACAGTGTTTCTCTGGTCCCCTAGGGTACATGGTGTACTTGGTAAATAGTTCCCTAGTGTGAATAGCACTTTGTTCTATATTTCTATGTGCTGTAGAAGATGCGATCCTGGGGTTGACAGGGCCCAAATCCTCCTCCCCCTACCCCAGTTTCTGAGCACATGTGTTGGAAAGTGAGCACTTCCATGGCTTAACAGTTGACACACCCACAAATCGAGCTTAGATCCAAGGAGAAGCATTAGAAGCAGCAGGACCGTGGGTTAAAACATATAAGTACTATAATGTGAAAAAAAAAAAAAAAAACATATAAGTAAAGATAAACCTTCACCTGTTATTTAGTGTTTCCCCCTATCTCCATGTTAGCTGCACTTTCAGTGTTTTTCTGCTCTTTTTGCTCCCAGACATCTTTTCCACCCTCAGTGGAGATGACCGGCATGTATCAGTTTCTGTTCGATCAATCTTCCTGTCAGAGACACTGTTTACATCCCAAAACCAAGGGCCAATTACCGGGAAACCATGTCAATCCAAAATCTGGTGGGCACTGAGAAGTCTATCTCTGTGTCTGTGCCTGCTCTTTGCACGTAATGGTGGCACCAGGGAGACCCTGGAAGGGAAGGGGCCACTCTGTAGGTGTATTTGTGCATAGGAAAACCTACTTCTCATATTTCTGAAATTAAGGCATCAAGGATAAAATGGCCCAGCAAATAAGCAGCTATGTGAATAATGCTTCTTCAGTGTATTTAAAGTGGGGTTCCACTCAAATTTTTAACTTAATCTTACCCCCTTCAGTTAATTGCATAGATGTTCAAATGCCGCACGTTATTTTTTTTTATCGCTGTAATTACCTTTATATTGTACTTTATTATGGCACTTCCTGTCTCTCCTCCCATGGGAGTAGGCGTGTTTATTGCCTTTCCCCGGCACCGCACTGTCTCCTGGGAGCTTAGTGTCAGGCTTCCCAAGATTCAGTGTGGAAACAATGATCATGCTTGTGAACAAGCTGTGAATGAACAGCATTCACCGCATCCAGGAAATCAATGCTTGTGGGCTTCACGTGCCCACAAGCAAGATGGAAACAGCCAGCATCACATTTTTTAAGTTATTCTTCAGTACGAAAACAGACAGAGGCGGAAATATTACACCCAAACTGTGAGTATTATTTTGGGGTTAGCAAAGTGTCTCAATGACCTAAAAAAAAAAAAAACAAGATTGGTCGCCGGACTCCCACTTTAATAGCTTATAGGTTTTACACTCGGTTCACATCTGTGCAGCGATTCCCGCACCTGCAACCACCCGCAGTGAAACCTCACTGCTCTGCGGAATTGAGCGGGGTTGGCATTCATTCTGAGGGGCAGCCCCACACATGTAGAATCACAGTGCGTGTGCAGGAACCGCAGGAAAATCGCATGGTCATAAAGACCATGCGATTTCCCTGAGGGCCGCGTTTTTGAAAAGGTGCATGCACTTTAATAGGCTGCGGTGCCCGCAAAAATGCTAAGGCATGAACCTAACGTAATACAACTTTCAGTATAAAACACTAGTGGATCATTGTAGTTACTATACCTTAAAGGATTATTAAAAGAGTGGACCTCAACCTTCTTTTCTGGGGTCCCCTGCTGGTGCTTTTGGTTCCTTCTCTTCTGCGACTGCCTCCATAGCAAGTGCTTGCTATGGTGGCAGACATGCGAGTTTGCTCCTGAGCCAGACTCCATGGGACACACAGTGCAGCTCGACCCTGCCCTGCTCCCTTCTTACAGGATTTGATTGACTGCCCCTATGCCTGTGAGTAGAGAGAAAGAAAGTACAGTGCTGGATCGAGAGAAGGGCCAGTTGGGTATTTGGTGGTGGTGGTGGGGGGGGCTGTGGGGAGCTGATACTGGAAAGATTTTTAATTTAAATGCATAGAATGCGTAAAGGTGAAAAATACCTTAAAGTGTTACTAAACCCGCAACAGTAAAATCTGTCTGTATATGGAGTAAAGCATGCTTGTTATACTCACTGTGGAACCTAAGGGATTAATTCTCTGCATTGTGTAATGCCCTGTACACACGATCAGACATTCCGACAAAAAAATCCATGGATTTTTTCCAACGGATGTTGGCTCAAACTTGTCTTGCATACACACGGTCACACAAATCTTGCTGGAAATTCCGAACGTCAAGAACGCGACTTACGACGAGCCGAGAAAAATGAAGTTCAATAGCCAGTGCGGCTCTTCTGCTTGATTCTGAGCATGCGTGGCACTTAGTGCGTCGGAATTGTGTACACACGATCGGAATTTACGCAAACGGATTTTGTTGTCGGAAAATTTGAGAACCAGATCTCAAATTTTGTGCGACGGAAATTCCGAAGGAAACTGTCTGATGGAGCCTACACAGGGTCGGAATTTCCGACAACAAGCTCCGATCGCACATTTTACGTCGGAAAGTCCAACCATGTGTACGCGGCATTAAGGCTGTTTGAATCCTGTCTTTTCTGATCCTCCCCTTTTACTGTCCCTAATGCATCTGCTCAGGCCTGGATTTACTCCCTTTGCCGCTCCAAGGCCGGGTCCTTCAATGCCGCCCCCCCCCCACACACACACACACATACACCACGTCCTTTATCGATGACTTCTACAATAGATCAATTAAAAACATATCTCCATACACGAGAACACTGAAAATAACTGGCTTTAATTGTACAGACTAAAAATACTTCAGGGTAAGCGCGCGAGGGGTAGGCAAATTTTCAAGGCAATGGCTGGTGTTAGTGCTTCAATCATCCCCGGCACCATGGTTGTTATGGTGTCAGGATAATTGAAACACATTATTTCTATCATTACATTGTAATATAAACTGAAATAGTTCAACTCACCATAATGCAGAATCATTGGGAGCCCTGAGCGTGTCACTTGCCACCATCTCTTGTCACTTGCCACTATGCCTGCCACCAGATGGGGATGTCACTTGCCACCATGCCTGCCACCAGATGGGGATGTCACTTGCTACGCTGCCTGCCACCAGATGGGGATGTCACTTGCCACTATGCCTGCCACCAGATGGGGATGTCACTTGCCACGCTGCCTGCCACCAGATGGGGATGTCACTTGCTACGCTGCCTGCCACCAGATGGGGATGTCACTTGCCACGCTGCCTGCCACCAGATGGGGATGTCACTTGCCATGCTGCCTGCCACTAGATGGGGATGTCACTTGCTACGCTGCCTGCCACCAGATGGGGATGTCACTTGCCACACTGCCTGCCACCAGATGGGGATGTCACTTGCCAGGCTGCCTGCCACCAGATGGGGATGTCACTTGCTACGCTGCCTGCCACCAGATGGGGATGTCCCTTGCCACTATGCCTGCCACCAGATGGGGATGTCACTTGCCACCATGCCTGCCACCAGATGGGGATGTCACTTGCCACCATGCCTGCCACCAGATGGGGATGTCACTTGCCACCATGCCTGCCACCAGATGGGGATGTCACTTGCCACGCTGCCTGCCACCAGATGGGGACGTCACTTGCTACGCTGCCTGCCACCAGATGGGGATGTCACTTGCCACTATGCCTGCCACCAGATGAGGATGTCACTTGCCACCATGCCTGCCACCAGATGGGGATTTCACTTGCCACGCTGCCTGCCACCAGATGGAGATGTCCCTTGCCACGCTGCCTGCCACCAGATGGGGATGTCACTTGCCACGCTGCCTGCCACCAGATGGGGATGTCACTTGCCACGCTGCCTGCCACCAGATGGGGATGTCACTTGCCACGCTGCCTGCCACCAGATGGGGATGTCACTTGCTACGCTGCCTGCCACCAGATGGGGATGTCACTTGCTACGCTGCCTGCCACCAGATGGGGATGTCACTTGTTATGCTGCCTGCCACCAGATGGGGATGTCACTTGCCACTATGCCTGCCACCAGATGGGGATGTCACTTGCCACTATGCCTGCCACCAGACGGGGATGTCACTTGCCACCATGCCTGCCACCAGATGGGGATGTCACTTGCCACCATGCCTGCCACCAGATGGGGATGTCACTTGCCACCATGCCTGCCACCAGATGGGGATGTCACTTGCCATGCTCCCTGCCACCAGATGGGGATGTCACTTGCCATGCTGCCTGCCATCAGAAGGAGGAGGGCGGAACAGCGGTGCGGGCAATGAGAGATGTCATCTCTCTCCCCCGCCGCTGCACCGCTGACATTACTAGCTACTCTCGATTTTTTTTTAAATGGTGCCAGGCGGCGCAATCATGCTACTGCGCATGCGCCGCCCGGCCGAGCGCTTACGAGCTTTCCCGAGCCCAGCCGGCTTCGGAACGGCGCATGCGCAGTTGCGTGGTTGGCTCGCAGCCATGTTTTCTATGGGCACTGGTGCCCATAATAGACTTTAATAGGCAGCACGAAATGGGGGGCGGCCGCGAAGTCGCTGCAGGAGCGGCGCTGCCCCTACACCACTGCCGCCCCGAGGCCTGGCCTCGGTGGCCTTGTGGCAAATCCGGCCCTGCATCTGCTGATAGTACAGAGGCTTGGAGTCACTCATGCTCAGTTAGGTGTATATTGCTAGAGTTTTTTTTTTTTCTCCTCTTGGGAGAGTGCATGTGATCAGCATAGGGTCGATCAGCACTGTCCAGGCAGAGGGTCCTGCATCCTCATAGGACAATCAGAGGAGAATAAAAACTCCTCCTACAAGCTTTAGGATTGAAAATATATTTATTGGTAGTTTAACAGAAAATACATGGAAATCATAGGTGTGCACAGCCTATTGCATTAGGGTGTGCACCTCAAAGCTCAAATACATATAGGTGTGCATGTGTATACATACTGACGGTGTCAGTAGAGCAGTGGCGGGTGCCAGTAAGGCAGAGATTGGTGTCAGTAAGGCAGTGGATGGTGTCAGTAGGTTTTATTAGTATTATTATTTTATTTTTATTCATATCAGGGGTTTAAACAGGGAGAATCTGCACCACACAGGGTGATTAGGGTGTGCCCAGGCACACCTGGCACACCCTGTGCGCACGCCTATGATGGAAATACATCAGCTCAAGTTTGGCTTGCATACACACGGTCACACAAAAGTTCTCTGAACTTTCGACCGTCAAGAATGCGGTGACGTACAACACTACGACGAGCCGAGGAAATGAAGTTGAAAGCTTCCAAGCATGCGTCGAATTGTTTCCGAGCATGCATAGGGATTTTGCGTGTCGGAATTTGTACAGACGATCGGAATTTCCAGAGAACAGAAGTTGGCGGGAGTTCGGCCAGCAAAAGTCCGATGGATGGAGCATACACATGCTTGGAATTTCCGACCAAAAGCTCACATCGGACTTTTGCTGGTGGAATTTCCGATCGTGTAAACAGGGCATAAATGTTATGCAGTACAATATTAACATCAACGACCATTGCTTGGTGCGGGGAGTAATTCTGGCTAGGAGAGCCTTGTTGCTCATAATAAGATTGTATGCACAAAAAAAATTAAGATTAATATTAAAAAGGGAAGAAGGAGGGGGGAGCGACCCAGTATTGGGTGTGAATTGGAAGAGGAAAGGGAAGAAAAAGAGGAGAGAGGGAGGAAGAAGAAACAGAGAAAATGTAAGAGAGAAAAAGTTGTAAAAGAGCATAAGGGCTGCTGAGGAGACATTCAAGGAGAGGTGTAACTAGGGGACAGTGAGGGGGGGGGGGGGGGGACACCCTCAGGTACATGTTCTGCCTGTCCCACTGTCAGGTTACATGATAGGATGATCATGTCGGTGTTGGCAGCATGTTGGTGAGAGTTTCGGAGGCGGAGAAGCAGAGCCAGATGGACCACAGTATTTTGTACTTATCAAAGGTGTCTTTGTCAAGGGCCAGCATCTCCTCCATTTTCATGGTATCATTCATGATCGAGACCCATTGTGATAAAGGAGGAGTGGTGGATGTTTTCCAGAATGATGGGATGAGCTGTCTAGCTGAAGACATAAAAAAACGGAGGAGATTCCATTTCTGCAATGTTACTGACCCAGGGAGTATTGAAAGAAGGGCAATCTTAGGGGAAGGTGTCAGCGTTCATCATAAATTTTTTATAGCATTCAAATACCTGAATCCAGAAGGGACGGATCCTCTCACATTCCTACCAGATATGTAGGTAGGTCCCTGTGGAGGAAGAACATTGCCAGCAGGGTGCTGGAGTAGATGGAAATGGAAAAAATTTGTGTAATGTGGAGGGGTCCCTGTACCAACTTGACAGAATTTTGTAGTTCTTTTCCTGCGAATAGCAGGATTTTGTGGATTTATGAGTAAAGTGGAACGAGGTCTGCCAGTCTGGTCGGGGAATGTCCTCTCCCAAGTCTGCAGAACATATCCTGGTATAAGGTGGTAAGTCATCATGTGTAAGAGCTTGTAAGAGACAGTGTATGGACGAAAGAAGGTGTCTGGGTGTTTCGGCGAGGGAGCACAGCCATTCAAATTCTGTATAGGAGCGGTGGATTTGGGAGGAAGAATGTAAATGTTTTGTGAATGTGGATAAGTGGAGGGTGGTGAGCCAATCGCGGGATCCTGTCGGTGTGACTGGTGTC
>NC_133325.1:424573375-424722117 GCF_042186555.1 Aquarana catesbeiana
GAATTGACAGTTCTAATCCAATCTTCCGAAGTCGGGGGAGTTCTAGATTGCCATAGCTGGGCTATTAATTTCCTAGCCTGGAACAGACATCTGGCTACCGCCACCGCTGTGTACCTGTCTCTCAGCCCTATATCGACTTGACCTAGCACACAGGTCTTAGAATCAAGCACTAAGTTGGTTTTGAACGTTATATTTATTTTCCTTAAAATCTCGGACCAGTATCTGACTAGTTTTGGGCACCGCCATATCATGTGGATTTAGATCGCCTGTTCTTCTGCATCTGGGGCACTCATCATTAATTCTGCGACCAAACATAAAAAGCTTCCTTGGGGTATAATAAGATCTGTGTAGCAGCATCAGATGGGAAGCCATTTGTGAGGGAGAGACCGATACCTCTGTTCCAAATTCCAGAATCTTTTTCCACTCGGCGTCCGTTATCTCCCCCACATCAGCTGCCCACCTGTACCTACCCCCAGGAAAGCCTACCTGCATATTTGTTCGCTTTATCAATTGAGTGTATAACTCTGAGATTAGCCCCTTGGAAGTCTCTGATTTAATTATTGAGTGTAGCAGCGGAATCCTACACCATGTGGGGGGTTGCCTATCAAACTGCTTGCTCAAGGCGTGACTAATCTGTAGGTAGGTATAGAATGTACGATTTGGTATCCCGTACTCATACTTCAATTCCTCGAAAGATTTCAGATATCCCCCTCGTATACTGTATCAGCCGACTTATCCCGCACCTACCCCACAACCTGTTGCTATCTACAGATAGTAATTCCTGCAAGTTCTTGTTATTCCAGATTGGTGAATATTCTGAAGTTCCTTTATATCCCATTATTCGCTTAGTTGTCTGCCATACCCTAGTGATCATTTTAAGAGTCGGGATCTCTCGTTGTAGTGACTCTGCCTCCAGTGCTTCCACCAATGAACTATGTGGGCAACCCTGCAAAGCAATAAGGGCGCTCTTACTTCCCCCTCCATCCGTAGCACATCCGCCCAATTGTTGTAGCTGGGCTGCCAGAAAATAAGTAAAAGGGTGGGGAACTCCCAGTCCCCCCTCGGTGGTAGGACACTGCAGTTTTTGTAGGCCTATCCTAGCCTGCCCTTTTTTCCATATTAATTTCCAAAAAGAGATTGAATTTTTTGGAACCACTTCTCTCCAATCCAAACTGGGGAGTTGTGGAGCAAATATAGCAGCTGAGGTAGCCAAACCATTTTAATCAGATTAGCCCGACCCGCCACAGACAGGGGGAGTCTGCTCCAAATATCACATTTCTTTTTAAATTTTTGCAGGAGGGGGGCCAGGTTATCCTCAATATACGCGCTGGGATTTCTGGATAGTACAACGCCGAGATACTTCATTTTCTCCGTGACTTTCAATTGGGGCATGCTAGTCGGGATCTGGTTGGCCAATGGATCAACCGGCAGGAGCGACGATTTCTCCCAGTTAATGGTTAACCCTGAGAACTTTCCAAAGTCCTCTACTAGGTGCATGATCTTCTCCAATGAGGAAACCGTGTCCCCAAGGAAAAATAGGACATCATCCGCAAAGAGCGCTATTCGCTCTTCCTCCCCCCTCCTAAGGAATCCCTGCAGTTCAGGTGATGATCTCACCGCTCCCGCTAGTGGCTCCATAGCTAAGACATACAGCAAGGGTGACAGGGGGCACCCCTGTCTCGTTCCTCTTTCGAGGGAAAAACTTTCCGAATAATCATTGTTTAACTTAAGTCTTGCCCTAGGATTTCTGTAGAGAGTCTTTATCCAGCCAATAAATACGGGGCCAAATCCAAACCTCTCAAGTACCCACCAGAGATATTCCCACTCTAGGCTATCAAAAGCCTTAGCAGTGTCCAAGGACAGTATGGCTCTAGACCCTGCATTCTCGGTCGGCACCTGGACATTCAGGTAGGCCCTTCTGATATTAATACTGGTAGACCGACCAGGGATAAACCCAGATTGATCTGGGTGTACCAGGTTTGCAATGCATTTATTCAATCTAGATGCTAACACCCTTGCGACAATTTTGGCATCTGAACTCAACAATGATATCGGTCTGTATGAGGTGACTTCCAGTTGATCTTTCCCCTCTTTTGGAATCATTATTATATCAGCTTCTGACATTGATAAAGGCAGCCGCCCATCCTTGTGCGACTGCTCCAGTACCCTTAAGAGCTCCGGGAGCAGCACTTCCCCATACTTTCTGTAAATCTCCAATGGCAAGCCATCCGGGCCGGGAGATTTCTGAGCTGACATCTCCATGACAGCCGCTTGCAGCTCCCCAGAGTCAGGGGGGACTCCATCGCACTCCTTTCCCCCTCCGATAAAACAGGCAGATCCACCCCCTCTATAAACCTGTCCATACTACACCGGTCCGACCCTCGACGTGACCTATACAGGTCTCTATAGAACGCAGAGAAGGTCTCTAGGACCTTGGCGGGATCAGAAGTTATCTCTCCAGCCAGTGTCCTAATCGAGGAAATGGCCGATGGAGATAAATTGGACTTCGTTATAAGTGCAAGCGTCCGGCCTACTTTCTCCCCTTCGCCAAAATAGTTTTGTTTCTGGAAGAGTCTTTTATTCTCTGCTCTTCTATTAATTACCTCTCTATACTCCTGTTGTCGATTAAGCCAAATCGCCTGTCTTTCAGGAGTTGGATCCGCCACATATTGCGCCTCTGCTTCCATAGCTTCCCTGCTGGCCCTCGCTTCCCATTCCCTTGACTTTTTCTTTATTTTGACAACCTGTTGGTGTAGTAAACCCCTAAGAAATGCTTTTAGGGCATCCCACACTACCCCCTCAGGTGCTGTACCTGAGTTGAATGTTACGAATTCTTTTAATTTGGAGGTTACTTCTTCTGTACAGCTTATCAAGTCCAGCCAGAGCGGTTTTATTGTCCATCTTTTCAGGCCATTTCTAGTATTTAAATTCAAGGTCAAAGTCAAGGGAGAGTGATCTGAAATTCCCCTCGGCTTATACTCTATGTTCCTTGCTAATTGCAGGGCCTCGTAGTTACCTAGTGCCATGTCTAAGCGTGAAAGAGTAGAGTGTGTCCCTGAATAACAGGAATACTGCCGGACATTTGGGTTGTGAGATCTCCATAGATCACACCACCCAATCTCTCTTAGGAGTTGACACAAACGTCCCTCTGATAATCTCTCTGGGCGATTTGCTGGTGGAAATCGGTCCAATTTATTATCCAAGACAGTATTAAGGTCTCCCACCAAAATTATAGGTACATCATCCTTATTATCCACAAACTCCAACAGATCCAAAATGGTCTCTGTTTTAAACGGAGGCAGAACATAAATATTTGCTAAGACTAGTGGTCTGTTTTCCACAACACAGCTCAAGAATACGTAGCGACCCAGCGCATCTATCCTGGCTTCTCTGCAGGAAAATGAGATACCTCTACCTACCAATATGCTCACCCCTCTTGAATATGAGGTATAGACAGAATGATATTGCTCTTGGAATTTGTAGTTCCGAGCATATGGTTTGGTGTCATTGGTGAGGTGAGTTTCCTGCAGACAAGCCAGTTCCACGCCATACGCCTCCATCGCCGAGAACACCGCTGCCCTTTTAGCCGGGTCGTTCATACCCCTAACATTCCAGGAGCCTATTTTTAACGTTTTTAAGGACATCTAGCTAGGATAAAAAATAAAAGAGGAGAAAAAAAAAGAAAAAAAAAAAAGGAAAAAAAATACCAAAGAAAAAGAAAAACCAAAGCCTTTGAGAATTCGTGACTGCAAAACCTACCAATTCTATAATTGTGCTAGCCAAGCTGAAAGAGGAAAAAAGGAAAGAGAGTGGAGAGGTACAAAGAACTCCCGTATCCAGAGATCCCTCTCTCTCCACTCTACATCCCCTAATTGCAAATTCAAAAACACATGTACCAGTATTCGTTGCCTTTGTAAGCTCCCCCCTTTTAACTATGTGTGATTTACAAGCACCCCTTTGCCCAACCCTATATCTCAATACAAACTCCCCTCCCACCCCCCCCTCCCACCCCCCCTCCCACGATATTAATCCCCCCTCCCGCATCCCCGATTCGTGACCCCCCCCATTTGCCTAATTAGGCTAGCCCTGGGGGCTGCACTTGTGACCTGGTTTTTCCCCCCACCCAACCATTCAGAAAACAACTCCCCTCTCGTGAAAAAATAAGATACATTGTGTCTTACTACCACACTCTTACCCCCCTCCCCCCTTCCCATTACCCTCTTCCAAACTTTCAGAACAGTATTTAAAACATTCAAAAACCGTGTAAACACATCATTTGTTCGTGCTTCCATCTATCACACCCCCCCTTCCCCCCCCCGTGTCCACTACTGTTTGCTCTAGAAAAACGAAAAAAATTAACAAAAGAAAAAGGAAGGGAGAAAAAAAAAAAAAAAATTTTTATATAACTTTACCATTTTCTCCCTTCCTTTCCTAATTTAACTAACCTTTATTCCACCCCTAGCTCAGTAAGTCCTTTTTGTTATCTTCCAGCCATTTTGTTGCCCCTGTTGTTGTGTCAAAGAAATGGGTAGTCCCTAGGGCAATGATACGCAGGCGAGCGGGATACAACAGGGCATACTCCAATTTATAATTCCGCAAGTTACGTTTAATGTCCCTGAATTCAGCCCTTCGTTTTTGGAGGTCTGGGGAATAGTCGGGAAAAAATAGGATCTTAGTTCCGTTGTACAGAATATCCCCCAATTCTCTGGCCCTGCGCATCAGGGTCACCTTATCCCTGTAGTTAATAAGCTTCATAATTATTGGTCTGGGGTATCCCCCTGATGGTGGGGCCCTACTTGGCACTCTATGAGCTCTTTCAATGGCAAATAGATGGGAGAAAGTTTCCGCCCCGAATATTCCCCTGAGCCAATTCTCAAAAAACTCCTCGGGGTGGGGGCCCTCACATCGCTCCGGTAGTCCCACCACCCTTATATTATTTCTGCGGGACCTGTTTTCCATTTCCTCGATTTTAGCGCTGTGAAGACCCATCTGCGTTTTTAATGCCTTAAGCTCTCGTTTTAATGGGATTAGATCGTCCTCGGCCTGGCTTACTCTCTCCTCCAGTGTTGTTGTTCTAGCGATAGTCTTTTGTAGCTCTTGGCTTACTATTATTAGCTCTTCCTTTAACCCGGTTAACTGGGCACACAGGAGTTGACTGCGCATAAAACGTCTTTCAGTGTGGGTTCCGCATCAACTGGAGCGTTGTGAACAATAGCATTGTTGGTCACTAGTCCTGCGGACACCCCCTCTGAACTTTTACTGCTTGCAGTTTTTGTTGCGTGCGTTATCGCTGGTCCTTTTCCTAGGCTCTTCCTGTCCCCTGCCTGCGGTCTGTCTTGCTGGTGCTGGATATTTTTAGATGGAGATGTGGCAGAGGTGGAGGGGTGCGCAAATTTTTCAAGTTTAGCCGCTGCTGCCGCTGCTGCCTGATTTCCCTTCTCTTTTGAGGTGCGGGTCATTTGGGAGCTAGAGTTCTCCTGTGGCTGCATCTCTTCACCTTTTTTCCTAGTCATCTCTAATTATATTGGTCCAAGGGATATATTGACAGATTTAACCGTGCGCAGAATTTGTGCAATGCAGCCTTTACTTTTCCTTTTTGTTTTTATTACTTTTTTTTTCCCCTCTTCCTTTCTCCCTCTCCTACTCTCTTCCCCTTTTTCCCTTCCACTCCCCCTCACCTCTCCTCACCCGCTCTCACGCAACCTTCTCAACTTTCCCCTCCCTCTCCTCCCGCCACCCACCTCCTCGCACCACCCACGGTAATGTCACAGACCCAGCAATATCCTCCAGACGGGCACTTAGATAGTCGATCAACCAAGGAACAACCGATAGGACTGCCCCGTCAATACTCCGGGCTACAACCCCCTCCCCCGACACAGCCCTCCACCAACCAACCAGGGTATATTATCGCCAAAGCAGAAAAAAGACGCAGGGAGTCCGTGTAATAAAACTGCCAATGTCTTCGCCCCCCCCTATCCGCGGTGGTATCCCGCCCCACGGAAGGTAGGTGGAGATGATCCGTTTTTCAATAAGCACAATAGATGGCAATGCAGCAGCAGTAGCAATAGTTGACAGTCAACACTTTGGTGTACTCACATATTGAAGCTCCTGGCGGTGGCTCTAACTCCTCTTTACTTGTGCACACACTGTACACACGCTGACTCAGCCGCCTTCTCCCGCTGACGGCGGGATCGTTGCCCGGGCAACCGCTCGAGCAGAGAGCCCGACTCCTCTCTCCCCGCCCCGAGGGCTCGGGTCTCGTCCTCTCCCGGGCGGCGGTATCACACTCCCCGCGCCACACTCCGACTCAGACAAGCGGGCGGGGGAGCCAAGCAGCCGGGTAAGTGTACCACAGGGGGAGAGAGCTCACTCGAACAGGCTTCAGGCGCAAGTTACAGCAGAAAGACACGGAGGCATCGGGCTGGGGGAAGCTCGCGCTCACCTCCACTCACTCCAGCATCCGGCCTCACTTCCGGTCACGCCCCCCCCCGACAACCAGTTATTCACTGGTTGTTAAGGACGCCTGTGGGTGCCAGCTCCTTAACAATTCATGAACAGGTACAAAAAAGCATGCAAAAACGCATCTCAGGGAAAGGACTGGCCATACAATATTAGATTTTTTTTTTTCCATTCAACTTCAAGAATCACCACGTCACCACTGTTGAAAGCTAGTAGGGACTTCACAAGAACAGCAGCACAGTGACTTGCACTTCTGCTTTGTAGCTCTGAGGCCCCTAGTTGAAATCTTGGTCAGAACACTATCTGCATAGAGTTTGCACTTTTCCCTGTGCTGGTAGTTTAATTAGATCTTGTCTAGAATTTGCTTAAATGTATGTTTGTAAGATAGGGACTTTAAAGGAGAATAAAAAAACAAAGCTCGTTTGTCTGTACTTCTCCTGTAGATCACTGGAGACCAGGTCATTCTGCACTCCTGTGAGCCGTTTTCAGCAGACAGCAGGCTGAAACCTGCTGTTGGCTGACGTCACAGAGCCAGTCCAAGCTCGGGCAAGATGACAGCAATAAAGTTGGGATCCGCCCACATGTGGACTGGAACTTGGCTCAGCCTCTCAGCGAGTTAAGCTGCAAGAGCAGCAGATGAGGGTGTACATATGCCACATCCATGATACTTTGCATTGCAGCAGGGCAAAAATGATCCCCACTGTTCCAGTCAGTGGACAACCCCCTAACTGCCCTGCAATTGCATGCAATGCATATAGTTGTGCCAAGCTAGTGCAGGGTTTAAGGAGTTAAGGCTAGGTTCACATTAGTGCAGGCTGCGGGAAGGTGTGGCACCGCACGCCTTCCCGCACCTGCAGAAAAACCCTGATGTAGTTTGGGAGATGCGTGGTGGTACCATTAATCCTAATGGCATCCCTGCCCACTGGAAACTGCAGCGTGGTTTACCTGACTGGAAACCACACTGCACATGTGGTTTCCCTGCAACCCCACTTTCTGAAAAGGTGTAGGGACCTTTTCCCTGCGTTTTCTGTGGGTATAGCAGCTCCTTGAAATGAATGGGTTGCTGTGCCCGAGCAAAGGCAGCCACAAGGAGGTGAGCAGGTCACATAATCTCTCCCCGCCACCTGTCAAAAGCCCTCTAAAGTGTGATCCAACTTATATGTCAGGGGCACTGCATGTGTAAACAAGGCCTTACTGTTCCTCTTGCTGGAAAGTAAGCTGCAGTGCAATGATTGCCCTGCTTCTGTGCCTCTGATGACGGTTCTTGAATGTTACCCTATCCGTAATCAGATCCCCAGTCATCAGGGGCAGCTCTGACTCTGACAACGCTAAACTTCAGTTTAGTCATAGTCCAGAACATGGCATTGTAACTGCAGGGAGCCCACAGATAATCTTTGTGGCTAGCCCTTTGTTTTCTGCCTGTCTTTTTTGGGAACAGTTTCCATAATTCAGTTCCTCTTTAATAGGCACAAGCATTCATACTTGGTGGACTCATGTTGTTAAAAGACTTCTCATTAGAAGGGTCTATTATTGATCGCATGGAGCCTGCAAGATCTTAATTAGTTGTCGATACTGTCAACTAAGTAGCACATTGTTGTCCTTATTGCTTCATACACACTGGACACTGTCCTTCAGAGGTACATTTTTGGATGTCAGACTAAAAAGGTCTCTATTACATAATATTCACAAATGCAGAAAACACTGGACAGTGAACTATGGGTCATTTCCATGACCATCAAACAAATCATTAATAATTGATAACCATCGGGTTAATAATTATGACATGCATTAGTCTACATAGATATATAGTGCCTTAGTGAAAGAAGTTTACTATCACTCCTGTCATTTCCAAACAAGCGCATCCTGATCCATCACAAGATTCACTATGGCCTTCAGTGGGATCTGGAACGTCTATTCTCAGGAGAACTATGAATCTTTCTTAAAGGCTGTGGGTAAGTGTGCTATTAACTGACAAGCATAGAGACTATGAATTAGAAATACAAATATTTTTGAGTCATAAAGGCATAAATACCAAAGATCCTATATCGTGTTGCAAAAAAATGACAGTAGCTGCATGATTGCTATGTTTATTATGACTATTTTAAGACCACAGATAATTATTTCACTTTATTTTTTTTTTTACAGATTGCAGAAATGGCTATATTAGGAATTATTCTATTTAATATTTAAAACAATATTATAGAATTTAGACTTATATGCTGTGTACCTGTAACATTGTAAAACATTTGTTTTATGATTAATGTTATTCTATTAACTGCCGCTCGTGGTAACTCTTTACCACAAGGGAATTAAGTCCTGATCAGTGGCATCAACTCCTGACTGTTTGATTGCTGCAAGTCCTACTATATAGGGTGCCATGAGTAGACAGTATGCAGATGCAGGAGACTGAGGCAAGGTGAGAAACTTATTGAGCAAACCTTGGCTGCTAAATGATAAAAAGATATAATCTATTCTGAGCATAGGAATATCAGATCTTTGTAACCATAGATACACTGTGCCTCATGTAGCCAAAATTTCCAAAAAGAGAGGATCTTGTGTTGCTCATTGAAGCTGTAGTAAAATTAGTGGATCCATTTTAACGAATGTAGAGGGAATGAATCACAAATGATTGAACTAAAATTTGGGAAAAAGATTAATGGAATGATCTTTAATAAACCAGTATTTTGATTCTGAAAAAAATACTTTAACGTGTTATGTGTATTATACATCCTTTTGCATTCCAGGTGTGCCTGACGACATCATCAAAGTGGCAAAGGATATTAAACCAGTGATTGAAATCCAGCAAAATGGAAATGACTTTGTTGTTACATTAAAGACCCCAAAGAATTCTCAGAGTAATTCCTTTACTGTTGGTCAGGAAGCAGAAATCACAAGCGCTGGAGGGAAAAAGTTTAAGGTAACAACCTAAGCCTACATCTATGAAAGGATAATGCTTGTATTTTTTTTATTTTTTTATTAATGCTACACAAATTTGCATTTCAATTTGCTAAGTGAACGTGCTTGTACATTTCTTCTGTGCAAATGAGGAAAAAATGAATGGTATTGGACTTTTTCCTTTGCTGGTTGAATGTTTTTCATTGATTTAAAATGAAGCATGCTACATTTTAGGCACTAGATCATGCTAAGTATTATAAGAATTTTCTTATGATACTTAGCACCATCTAGTTGCCAAGTTGACATTATGTCAAATAGCTAGTTCCAAATAAATGTTCCTATAACCATGGGATGACATTGCTTTTGAAAAATCCTTACCAAGGAGTAACTCCATTCATCCACCTCCCTCAATATCACTGTCCAGCTATACATCCATATGTCCATCAAGCCAAAGATAGAAATAGATATTTAAACTTGTTTTGATGCTGGTTTTACAGTGAAGCAGTTATGCCTTGGTGTTCACAGCCATTAAATGCCACTTCATCAGGAGTATCATGGGACATGTAATCACATTGTTATAGTATGTACAATGGTTTCCTGTCCAACAAGCCCAAAACACAAGGCACAGGCAGTGTTCCCCCACATACCTAAAGATACAGGAGTACCCAAAGAGACAGGCAGGGGCCCATCCCCCAGACGTCTATATACATCAGATATTTTCAGTGGACATACACATGTTGGCAACTTGTTTCTGATTACACACAAGTCATAGTACCAAAAAGGGTACACCTGTATCTGCCGGTAGATGCCTTGTATTTTGGGCTTGTTGGATGGGGAGCCATTGCACATACTATAACAATATTCCACCTCCAATGATACTCCAAATGAAGCAGCATTTATTGGTTGCAAAGCACATTGGGGTTGATTTACTAAAACTAGTGAGTGCAAAATCTGGTGTAGTTCTGCATAGAAACCACTCAGCTTTCAGTTTTTTTTGTCAAAGCTTAACCACTTCCCACCCAGCCTATAGTCAATTGACAGTTGGACGGGATATTCGTCGATCCGGGTGGATGTCTTATGACATCCTCCCGGGTCATGCCTCGTGCGGAGCGGCAGGGCCAGGGTGTGGCGTGATCTGTCACCAGCTGTGTCCATCGGACATCAGTGTACTAGATCCCTGCCATTACCAAGTGATCGCTGTGACCAATCACAGAAGATCACATGACAATTTTAAACAATGGATGGCTTATTTTCATGCCATCTGTTGTGTACAATTGTGTTGCTAGCTGTGATTGGTCACCTTGATGACATTGTCTAGACAGGGCCAATCACAGCTCATCTGTACCATGTGATTATGTGACCAATTACAGCTATTCACAACAAAACAGACTGAACGAATCAGTTTCATTCAGTAAAAATTATTCCTTATACCAGTGAAGTTCCTGGTATGAACAATCATATTGTGTAAAAAAAAAAAAAAAAAAAAAAATCCTGTTCTATGGTAACACTGTATTGCTCTGGTCACAGTGTAAAAAAAATCATAAATAAAATGTCATAAAAAAATAAATAAATAAATAAAAATATATATATTATATTTTTTATTATTTTTACACACTGTCACTAGTCAGTGTCCCTGATCACTGCCACCACTGCTATATGATAACGCTGCACTGCACTGGTGATAGTATGTAAAAAAAAAAAAAAAACAAATTGTGAAAAAAATCGTTTCTTTTAATTTATTAATTTTCCAAAAAATTATGACAAAAAAATACAACTTCAAAATCTCGCCATACCTCTTACTAAATACCTTGGACTTTCTACTTTCCAAAAAGGGGTAATTTGGGGGGTATTTGTGCTGTCCTGGTGTTTTCAGTCCTCAAGGATTGGAGATAGGCCATCAGGTACATCAGGATTGATCGATTTCCATATATATATATATATATATATATATATATATACCATAGTTTATGGACTCTAAAACTTTCCTACAGACTAAATAATATACACTGATTAGGGTTATTTTCACCAAAACAATGTAGCAGAATAAATTTTGGCCTAAATTTATGAAGAAAGATTATTTATCTGCAAGATTTTATAACAGAAATGAAGAAAAGCTCTTTTCTTCAAAATTTTCTGTCTTTTTTCATTTATTTAGCAAGAATAAAACCCAGTGGTGATTAACGACCACTAAAAAAAAGCTCTATTTGTGTGAAAAAAAGAGAAAAATGTCATATGGGTACAGTGTTGCATGACTGTGCAATTGTCATTCAAAGTGTGACAGCGCTGAAAGCTGAAAATTGGCCTGGACAGGAAGGGGGTAAAAGTGCCCGGAATCTAAGCGGTAATTGAACAAGCTAAAGTTAGAAGCTGATTGGTTTCTATGCAGAGCTTCGCCAGATTTTGCACTCTCCATTTTTAGTAAATCAACCCCATTGTGTTAAGCCACCCCGCCTCACTGTGGAACCTGCATATGGAAACAAAAGGAACATTTTTTTTTTTTTTTTTTTGGCCAACAAATTAAAATTTTAATGGACCTGCTTTTCTGTTTTTTTTGCACATATTTTTTGAAAATACCTTTGTATAATTTAATAAAAACTCAAATAAATAAACTCCAATCATGTATATATGTTATGTTCATGTCTTCTTGGTCTTTAGGTCACTGTGAACCTAGAAGGAGGAAAACTTATCTGCAAGAGTGACACATTTTCTCACATCCAAGAAGTTAATGGAGATGAAATGGTGGAAGTATGTATACATTTTGGAATATCTTGTTATAGAACAGTGTTTTCCCAACTCTATTCTGAGGTCCCACATAAGTGCATGTTTTGCAGGTAACCTCACAGCAATGCAATTTAGCTACCTGTGTGGATATGCTTAAAACATAAATTGTTGGAGTTCCTTGAGGACAGGTTTGAGAACCCCGTTTGGCTTTAGTAGTAAAGTGACTAATACAGGGTATAACAGTGTGTTAAACAAACAAAAAACAAAAGCAGGGATTTTCCCACCAGAATAAACTGATCAGTGCTGCAGCCATTGGCTGCAAGCACTGATCACATACTGTTTTCCAGCCTGACCATTCGGCACAAGCTGCTTCTGTTGGACAGACAGCAGTACAGGTGTACCGAAATTGGCCAGTACCTGCTGAACTGGCCGATCTTCAATAGATGTATACCCAGGTTTATGAATGCATGTTCATAAACATACATGCACCAGGTTGAACGAAAAAAAACTGACAGCTCCCCCGCTGATCTGTTGTGTTCTGACAGGGGGACTTTCACTTTTAATGATAATGGTAAACAAGACAAATAGAGAGGGTGAATCTCCTTGATGGGGGCACAGACAGCAAAAAAAAAACAAAAAACTGACAGGTGTTCTAACCCCTCTCCACTCTATCCAAAACTAAAAAAAAAAAAGTTTTGACTTTAGCTATACTTTAAAGCGTTCTCTCAGGACAAATGACATAAAAACATTAAGACAGTCAGTATGCAAACATGACATAAACTTTCATTCTTTTTTGCAGCAAATCACCATCGGCTCAACAACACTGATCAGGAAAAGCAAGAGATCCTAACTTAAAGATAGTATTTTTTTACCACTAAACTGAAGAAGTCTGTTGCCTAATAAAATAAAATATATTCAAGTGTTGTAATGTGTTTTTATTTTAAAATATGCCTAAAGTACCGTATAGCATAGCTAAAGTATATATATATTTTGTGTGTATATATATATATATATATATATATATATATGTCCTTGTAATTTCCTGCACGCTGAACTGATATAACAAATCATCTCATCGGCTTTCCTAGTTCTCTTCTGTGTACTACAAAACATCTCCTGATGCAATGGAGATGAGGGGCAGAAGAGGTGTTTGTAGTCCAAGTCAGGAAACCAGCCTTGTTTGATAATGTTGCTCCTCCATAAATACAGTCCAGTGAGTGAGTTTTGTCACTCTAGGACAGTGATGGTGAACTTTGGCACCCCAGATGTTCTGGAACTAAATTTCCCATGATGCACATGCTTTATGCAGTGTAGTGGAGCATCATGGGTAGTTCCAAAACAGCTGGAGTGCCAAGGTTCACCATCACTGCTCTAGGACAAGGATGTGCTACTAGTAGGATCAACAAGTAAAAATAAGGGGAAAAGCTTTAAAAAAGAAACCTAATACAGCCACTTCATCTAAGCACTGGTAATCTGCAATACTGTATAAAACATTTTTTGGGTTTACATACCCTTTAAGATATGCAGTAAATCAATGAAACAATCACCTGCTTGAAGAAAAGTTCAGGCTCTGAAATAGATGCATTGCTCTAAAGGCCAAAACCACCGAAAACTGAACCTTAAAGAACAAAAGTGTTCCTGCTTCGTGTTTGTTTTCTTAATTGTGGCTACTCTCCTATCTTAGCATTAAAGAGGACCTATGTATATCTGAAGGTAATTTAAAGTGTTGTTAACATTATTACTGGAATGGCTAACTAGGAGCATTAAAAGAGCTCAGTTGCCATCAATACAGAAAATATTATTGATCGGGGCTCATCTAATGCTAGGTACATGACAAGGAAGCCTAGGCATTTGTTAATGATTTGCATGGAAGAGGAAAAGCTGCCAATATAAACTCTGATCCTAACTTTTAACAGAGATAACATGACCAAAGCCTAGGATTTTGGTCACTTGAACAACATTTTCTCCAGAAAGGCTATGAATTTCATCTTTTCTGTTGCTCTTCAATTAGTCTTCATTGCATGCTGTTATCATATCTCTTTATCATTTGAACATAGCTGAAACTGTAATGCAAGGGAGTCTGCCTGCTTGATTCCCCCTATTCTGGTGAATACTCTACAGTACAGAATATTTTGTTCTTCTAATCATATACCCCTTTATAGTGACTAACAACCTACATTGCATCCATATTTATACACCTCAGTTATGGGGAGCCAGCAACAACCTATGCATCCCTCTTATTGCCATCTGTCTTTGGTGATCAAGAAAAAAAGGGTCCCCAAATAAAATTACTTTTAAAAGGTGGTCAATGGCCCTTACAGTAAAACATTTATATTGGTACTTAAAGTGTTACTAAACCCAGGACCCTGCATTCACTATATCTGGTCTCACACAGTACACAGAACATGGAAATGCAATTATGTTAGTAAATATAAACTGCTAAATACCTTTTCTCGTCAGCAGTATATAGCAGTCTTGTGACTTCTATCAGTATCTGGCTAAAGCTTGTAGGAGAAGTTTTCATTCTCCCCTGATTGTCCTATGAGGCTGCAGGACCTCTGACTTTCTGTCTGGACAGTGATGGTTGGCCCCGTGCTGATCACATGCACCGTCCCAAGAATTAAAAAAAAAAAAAAACTCTCTATCAATACACACCAAACTGAGCATGTGCAGAGTGACTCCAAAGTGTCCGTCTTATCAGGTGATGGATTGGGCACTGTGGAGGAAGGGGAGAATCAGAGAAGGCAGGCTCAAACAGCCTTTTTACACAATATGGAGGATAACTCCTTAGGTTCTACAGTAAATGTAACAAGCATGCTTTACTGCATATACAGACTGATTTTACTGTTGTGGGTTTAGTAACATTTTAAGTAGATATGCTACACTTGCATTATTAATCAATCTGGTCATAGAAAAATGCCCTATTTATGTTGATGATCACAGAAAAAAATTTACTTTGGTGGTCACAGGAAAAATGCCACAGTTTTACTGGCGGTTAATAAAAAAGTAATCCTCACATTGGTGACCAGTATAAATGCCCCTGATGGTATTCATTGCTAATGCTTTCTTTACGTTGGTTGTCTCTTGTTCAGTGGAGAAGGGGCCATTATGGTCAATGAAGAAGGCCAAATAGGCCTCATTACATTTGCAGACAGTGAAGAATATCCAGATTATGTTGTTGGTCACACAACTGCTCCAGCTGGAGTTACTTGATGTATAACTGCAGCAAAAACTTTTTTTGTAGTTTTGGATAGAGTGCAGAGGGATTAGAACGCTTGTCAGATTGTATGGCTCTCTGTGTCCCCGTTAAGGACATTCACCCTCTCTATTTGTCCTGTTTACCATTATTGAAAATGAAAGTAAAAGAAAATCCCACATTTTTAGGTTGCCCACAGAAAAGTAGTAGAGGGGAAATCTTCCAATCGGGACACTAGTTCTGATGACATGGGGGTCCCCAAGGAATTCCCTTAATTTGCAAGGATTTCCTCTCACTTCCTGTTTGGCTATGGGACAGGAAGTGAAGGGAAATCTCCTCAATGGGACACAGATGGTGAAAAAAAATCTGACAGGAATTATAATTCTCTACTGTATCCAAAATGAATAAAAAAGTTTTGCCTTTAGTTCTACTTTAAAGTGTTACTAAATCCAGGAGCCTGCATTCACTATATCTGGTCTCACGCAGTACACAAAATATGGAAATTAAATTATTTTAGTAAATATAAACTGCTAAATACCTTTTCTCATCAGCAGTATATAGCAGTCTTATGACTTCTTTCAGTGTCTGGTTAACGCTTGTAGGAGGAGTTTTCATTCTCCCCTGATTGTCCTATGAGGCTGCAGGACCCCTGACCCTTTGCCTGGACAGTGCTGATTGGCCCTGTGCTGATCACATGCACTCTTCTAAGAAAAAAAAACCTCTCTAGCACTACACACCAAACTGAGCATGTGCCCCCAATGCTCTGTTCTGTCAGGAGATGGTTTGGGGACTGTGGAAGAAGGGGAGAATCAGAGAACACAGGATCAAACAGCCTTTTTACACAATGCAGAGGATTAACCCCTTAGGTTCCACAGTGAGTATAACAAGCATACTTTACTGCATATACAGACCAGTGACGTGCAGTCAGGGGAGGAAGGTGAGGCATAGCCTCACCTGCCATGAACATAAAAAAAGAAAAAGGATCGAGTTTCAAGGGTCATAGCTCAGCAACCCGGGGGGTAGGTGGCTGAAGTGCCACCCCACCACTGGTAAAAATTTGGGGCTCCTGCCACCTATGGTTCTGGAGATACGGGGCTCCATGCGCAGCCTGTCAGAAGCCACATACAGAGCGACCAGTTTAAATACAAGTTGGCACACTCTGTTTGCAGCAGACTGAGAGGAAGTCGTGATGATGGAATGCATCAGGGCATGACCTTACAGCCACCGGAAGTGACGTTTTGAGGTCCACAGCCAGGAAGAGACAACCTTTTTTTCTATCGAGTACCTATGGGATATCCAGTACAGCTCTGACACCCTCCATGATGTGGATGACATTCGTTGGTAACATATCAAGGCCTGATGTGTTCTACTTTCTGGTGAGTGAGTACCCCTAAGGGAAGTGTGACGCACGGCTTCAGGAGTCTGGTGTGAGGTGCACATCTTCAATATTTTAGGACCACTTTAGGACCACCATCTGTCATTCATTTTTTCTCATGTGCTGCAAATCATATGAAAGCTGGGTATATTAAGAAATGACAGTAACGCTGCTTTAGTAATCATTGTATTCATTTAAGTACTTGTGGACATTTTACTATTTTGTATGAACTGTTTTTTTGGCAATTTATTGCATTTTAAATGGCAGCTGACACTAGTATCGCTGCGGTTCATCGAATCCCTGTGATTAATGCATAGTGTTTATTATTGTTATATTTACCAGCTCCATAGCGCCGAGATAGTGGAAGAAGGCCTGGGTTTTCACTATATTTAGATAAAAAGAATCGTTGAGATATAAGCAAAGGTCATAAACATGTACAAGAACTAGAACAGGGATCATAGATACAGGTACACGGAAATAGATACTCAGAGAGGCAACAAATAAGTGCACTGAGCAGGTTTAAATAGCTTTCCGATACCTCAGAGGAAGTGGTCGCTAACATCTAAGCACATGTACTTGTAAAGACTTCATTCAGTTGTCTGGGGACAGTGGATATATAAAGTCTACACACCCCTGTTAAAATGTCAGGTTTCTGTGATGTAAAACAATGAGACAAAGATAAGTCATTTCAGAACTTTTTCCACCTTTTTAATGTGACTTATAAATTGTACAACTCAGTTGAACAACAAACTGAAATCTTTTAGGTGGAGGGAAGTAAAATAAAAAAATAAAATAATATGGTTGCAAAAGTGTGCACACCCTTAAAGTAATACTTTGCTGAAGCACCTTTTGACTTTATTACAGTACTCAGTCTATTTGGGTATGAGTCTATCAGCATGGCACATCTTGACTTGACTAGCAAAAAGTGAAAGCTGCTACAATTTATTTGGAGAGTTGCTGTGATTTCACTTTTTGCTTTTAAAGAATTTACTTCATGTGAGTTTAATGATTGAAGACTTTTTCTGAGTGTTTTAATTAAACTGGTTTTACGTTATTACACTATTTGGAGCACTTTATTATTTACATGTGGAGAGATCCTAAGTGATGTTCACGGTTGGATTCTGAAATTCACTTAGTCCCCTTTCACACTTATACAACTTGTCCCACGATTTTGTACTGCAAAATCGTATGACAAGTCATTCTCCATGATTTTCAATGACTACCATTCACATTGGCACGACTTTAAGTCGTGCCGACTTCATAGTCCCTGCACTACTTTGGTCCAACTTCCATGCGAGTTGTACTCTATAGACCTCAATGTTAAACCCTCAAGTAGCATGCAAATAGTACCTGAATAATATAGACACAATTTCAGTACGACTTTGTAAGCACAAGCCTCACACCATGTATGTTTTCATTTGTTAATACCAAAGTTGTGGCAAAGTCGTACAAAGTAGTACTGATCCCAAATCACGGCAAAATCGCGCAAATTCGTGGTAAAATCGCGCCCGCGAAATCATGTTAAAATCGTGCGACTTTGAAGTCGCACAAGTGTGAAAGGGGCCTTAACCCCTTTGTGTGTGGTTGAAAGTGCTTTAGCCAAGCACGAGAGTGCAAGGCATTGGAAGCCGGTGAGTGCGTTATCTGAAGGGTGCGGAATCACTGTCACATATTGGTGTGGTGGAAGAATTAAGAAGACACTACACAAAGCTTTAACATTGGAAAAATATGTTTATAGACTTTTTTTTCAGATAAATTTTCTTTTTATTTTTTATTACTAGTCACAGGGTGATCAAACATTCATTGTTGCATGATTAGTTAGATACAGAAAAGTAAGTTGGGACTTTAAATAAGGTTAAAGGGGGCGTTCAAATCCCCTCCTCCATCCCGGTTCAATATACGGTATATAAAAAGAAAAAAACAAAAAAGGGAGAACAAAGGACGGGACTTTAAATGAGGCACACGGGAGCAGATACAAAAATTAAACGCAAAACTAATTTATATAGATTCAAAATAATCACATATTTAATATCATTGCACATAGCTAAAAAGAACTTTGTATTTCATCAAAAATAAACATTCCAACATGGACTTGTTTGCAAATACATGATAAGTTATATATCTAAAAAGGTACAATGATATAGGGTATATGACACACAGAGGTGTCCATTAAAAGGGATTACAGGCATACCCCACTTTTAAGTACACAATGGGGTTTATTTACTAAAGCTAGAAAGTGCAAAATCAGGCTCACTTCTGCATAGAAACCAATGAGCTTCTAACCCCAACTTGTTCAATTAAGCTTTGGTAATAAAACCTTGAAGCTCATTGGTTTGTATGCAGAATTGAGCCTGATTTTGCACTTTCCAGCTTTAGTAAATAAACCACATTGTGTACTTAAAAGTGGGGTATGCCTGTACAAAGGAAAAATGCAAATAAAGATGGAACGTCCATACATGATTGTTGGTTGGGTAGTTGTAATCTCTACGCGTTTCGGGACCTTATAGCCACTTGTCAGGAGCAAAACCGCAAGGGTTACCTAGGGATATGAGAAACAGCCATACTTTAAAAGATTGAAGAAAAAGAGGGGGTGGGCAAATATAGGATATGTCCCCAACATATGTACACTTAACCCACCAACTTACATATATGTCTGCGCAATGGCGGTGCGGCCCCATGGGTCAGGCCGACCAAGGATACCACACCCCGGAGCTGAGGGGGCCCACCCAGGTGGCACACAACCGGCCCAAGGCCAAACCCCTGGTGGGTCACAGATGGAAGTGATGATGGTGGATGGTGAAAGGAAGAAGGAAGTGCGAAAGGGACGGTTGTCCCCAAGATTGGGGGGGACCTGTGAAAAATTGAGTGAGTGGGACCTGTGAAAAATTGAGTTCCCCCTCCCCCTTGGTGTGATGCGGGGAACCCGCAGTGCACGTCGCAGCTCTGGGACGTGACACGACAGCACAGCCAGAACCACCAAGGGCCACCGACACCAGGGCACACACATAATATGCATGGTCATGATTTATAAACATGAAATAACAAATATGGCTGCAATTATGTTAAATAGGGACAAATGCATGATTAAGAAAATAAAATAGAAAAAATTCAACAAATAGAAAATTGCCAATAAATTGGAATAAAAGGACCATAATTGTTATTAATGCGACCGTGTGCCTCCAAAATCGGTTGCATTAACAACAATTATGGTCCTTTTATTCCAATTTATTGGCAATTTGTTATTTCATGTTTATCAATCATGACCATGCATATTATGTGTGCGCCCTGGTGTCGGTGGCCCTGGTGTCGGGGCCTCCCCCACTGCACGTCGGCATCATGCATCCTGTGCTGGCTGTTTTGGCGTCCTCATGGCATACTTCAGTCGGACTGTTCACCATCTCCAGCGTTCGGGGGACTTGACATGACGCATTCGGTTGAGCGGCTTGGTTTTACCGGCCGTCTCTCCGGAGCGCCTCCCTTGCCCCCATGTTCGGCTGGTGCATGACGTTGGGGGCTTATGCATGGCGGCACCTCCCGCCTAAGCCTCCCCCTGTTCTTTTTGGGCTTCACAGTCTGGTTTCCTCCAGTCATCTTTTCCCCCTTGGAACCATACACTTTTTGGCATCCCTTCCCACATTTAACCTTGAGCAGGTATCTATATTTTTTCTTTTCACCCCTTCATTATTTTTCCCAATTTTTCTTTTCCCCCTTTTTCAGGCCAAGTATCTTGCATCAGTTTTTCCTTCACTAATTTGACTTATCACTCACTTAATTTTTCACAGGTCCCGCCCAATCTTGGGGACAACCGTCCCTTTCGCACTTCCTTCTTCCTTTCACCATCATCATTTCCATCTGTGACCCACCAGGGGTTCGGCCTTGGGCCGGTTGTGTGCCGCCTGAGTGGGCCCCCTCAGCTCCGGGGCGTGGTATCCTTGGTCGGCATGACCCGTGGGGCCGCACCGGCGCACCGCCATTGCGCAGACATATATGTAAGTTGGTGGGTTAGGTGTACATATGTTGGGGATATATCCTACATTTGCCCATCCCCTCTTTTTCTTCAATCTTTTAAAGTATGGCTGTTTCTCATATCCCTAGGTAACCCTTGCTGTTTTGCTCCTGACGAGTGGCTATAAGGTCCCGAAACGCGTAGAGCTTACACCTACCATAGGTGTACCCAACCAACAATCATGTATGGACGTTCCATCTTTATTTGCGTTTTTCCTTTGTAATCTCTTTTAATGGACACCTCTGTGTGTCATATACCCTATATCATTGTACCTTTTTAGATATATAACTTATCATGTATTTGCAAACAAGTCCATGTTGGAATGTTTATTTTTGATGAAATACAAAGTTCTTATTAGCTATGTGCAATGATATTAAATATGTGATTATTTTGAATCTATATAAATTAGTTTTGTGTTTAATTTTTGTATCTGCTCCCGTGTGCCTCATTTAAAGTCCCGTCCTTTGTTCTCCCTTTTTTGTTTTTTTCTTTTTATATTCATTGTTGCATGTTTTGTAATTTATATACATGTTTCACTTTAATATTGAATTTAGCGCCACTATTTTTATCTGATTTCTGTTAGAGGTTTAAATATTGTTCACAATCTCTGCATTTGGCCTAATGTGTTAAAGGTGCACTACTTGTCCCATAACATTATCTTGTTTAGATCAGATGAGCTGTAAACTAGGGTTGCACTGATACCACTTTTTTAAGACCGAGTACAAGTACCGATACGTTTTTTCAAGTACTCGCCGATACCGATACTTTTTTTTATGTCATGAGACAGTGGCACTACTATGCAGCACTGATGGGCATTGGTCGGTGGCACTGATGTGGAGACGTGGATTGTGTCAGTAGTTTTTTAATTTTTTTCTTTTTTTACAATTTTATTTTTTACAATTGATTTTTTTAATTATTTTTTACAGATTATATATATATATATATATATATATATATATATATATATATATATATATATATATATATATATATATATATTTTTTTTTTTTTTACAATGATTTCTTTTTGTGGGGGGAGGGGGGTAGTGGACATTTTTTATTTTATTTTTACAATTTAACTATTAAATATTTATTACAATTCTTTCTTTTTTTAATTATTTTTTTTTTTTATATCAGCCCTGTTGAACGGAGGGGGGGGGGGTTTGGTGAGATATCAGGGGTCTAAACAGACCCCTGACAGCTCCCCTTTGAGGAAGAGAAAGGGACTGAGGACACAGATTCCCCAGTCCATTTCTTTGCTGCCTCAGATGTTCCTGCACCGATCTCCCTGTATAGCTTGCAATAAAGCAGCTGAAAGCCACGGGAGGGAGAGGAGAAGCAGCTGTCAGCTGCTTTATTGAAAGCTGCCCCCACCACCACACTGATCATCTGTGAGGCTGCCCTGGTATCGGATTAAGCATCGGAGCATTTGCACGAGTACAAATGCTTGGTATTGGCACCGATACTAGTATCAGTATCGGTGCAACCCTACTGTAAACTGAGACAAAATCATTCCATCAGAAACACAGATAGTGTTTCTCTGGTCCCCTAGGGTACATGGTGTACTTGGTAAATAGTTCCCTAGTGTGAATAGCACTTTGTTCTATATTTCTATGTGCTGTAGAAGATGCGATCCTGGGGTTGACAGGGCCCAAATCCTCCTCCCCCTACCCCAGTTTCTGAGCACATGTGTTGGAAAGTGAGCACTTCCATGGCTTAACAGTTGACACACCCACAAATCGAGCTTAGATCCAAGGAGAAGCATTAGAAGCAGCAGGACTGTGGGTTAAAACATATAAGTACTATAATGTGAAAAAAAAAAACAAAAACATATAAGTAAAGATAAACCTTCACCTGTTATTTAGTGTTTCCCCCTATCTCCATGTTAGCTGCACTTTCAGTGTTTTTCTGCTCTTTTTGCTCCCAGACATCTTTTCCACCCTCAGTGGAGATGACCGGCATGTATCAGTTTCTGTTCGATCAATCTTCCTGTCAGAGACACTGTTTACATCCCAAAACCAAGGGCCAATTACCGGGAAACCATGTCAATCCAAAATCTGGTGGGCACTGAGAAGTCTATCTCTGTATCTGTGCCTGCTCTTTGCACGTAATGGTGGCACCAGGGAGACCCTGGAAGGGAAGGGGCCACTCTGTAGGTGTATTTGTGCATAGGAAAACCTACTTCTCATATTTCTGAAATTTAGGCATCAAGGATAAAATGGCCCAGCAAATAAGCAGCTATGTGAATAATGCTTCTTCAGTGTATTTAAAGTGGGGTTCCACTCAAATTTTTAACTTAATCTTACCCCCTTCAGTTAATTGCATAGATGTTCAAATGCCGCACGTTATTTTTTTTTATCGCTGTAATTACCTTTATATTGTACTTTATTATGGCACTTCCTGTCTCTCCTCCCATGGGAGTTTATTGCCTTTCCCCGGCACCCCACTGTCTCCTGGGAGCTTAGTGTCAGGCTTCCCAAGATTCAGTGCGGGAACAATGATCATGCTTGTGAACAAGCTGTGAATGAACAGCATTCACCGCATCCAGGAAATCAATGCTTGTGGGCTTCACGTGCCCACAAGCAAGATGGAAACAGCCAGCATCACATTTTTTAAGTTATTCTTCAGTACGAAAACAGACAGAGGCGGAAATATTACACCCAGACTATGAGTATTATTTTGGGGTTAGCAAAGTGTCTCAATGACCTAAAAAAAAAAAAACAAGATTGGTCGCCGGACTCCCACTTTAATAGCTTATAGGTTTTACACTCGGTTCACATCTGTGCAGCGATTCCCGCACCTGCAACCACCCGCAGTGAAACCTCACTGCTCTGCGGAATTGAGCGGGGTTGGCATTCATTCTGAGGGGCAGCCCCACGCATGTAGAATCACAGTGCGTGTGCAGGAACCGCAGGAAAATCGCATGGTCATAAAGACCATGCGATTTCCCTGAGGGCCGCGTTTTTGAAAAGGTGCATGCACTTTAATAGGCTGCGGTGCCCGCAAAAATGCTAAGGCATGAACCTAACGTAATACAACTTTCAGTATAAAACACTAGTGGATCATTGTAGTTACTATACCTTAAAGGATTATTAAAAGAGTGGACCTCAACCTTCTTTTCTGGGGTCCCCTGCTGGTGCTCTTGGTTCCTTCTCTTCTGCGACTGCCTCCATAGCAAGTGCTTGCTATGGTGGCAGACATGCGAGTTTGCTCCTGAGCCAGACTCCATGGGACACACAGTGCAGCTCGACCCTGCCCTGCTCCCTTCTTACAGGATTTGATTGACTGCCCCTATGCCTGTGAGTAGAGAGAAAGAAAGTACAGTGCTGGATCGAGAGAAGGGCCAGTTGGGTATTTGGTGGTGGTGGTGGTGGGGGGGGGGGGCTGTGGGGAGCTGATACTGGAAAGATTTTTAATTTAAATGCATAGAATGCATAAAGGTGAAAAATACCTTAAAGTGTTACTAAACCCGCAACAGTAAAATCTGTCTGTATATGGAGTAAAGCATGCTTGTTATACTCATTGTGGAACCTAAGGGATTAATTCTCTGCATTGTGTAATGCCCTGTACACACGATCAGACATTCCGACAAAAAAATCCATGGATTTTTTCCAACGGATGTTGGCTCAAACTTGTCTTGCATACACACGGTCACACAAATCTTGCTGGAAATTCCGAACGTCAAGAACGCGACTTACGACGAGCCGAGAAAAATGAAGTTCAATAGCCAGTGCGGCTCTTCTGCTTGATTCTGAGCATGCGTGGCACTTAGTGCGTCGGAATTGTGTACACACGATCGGAATTTACGCAAACGGATTTTGTTGTCGGAAAATTTGAGAACCAGATCTCAAATTTTGTGCGACGGAAATTCCGAAGGAAACTGCCTGATGGAGCCTACACAGGGTCGGAATTTCCGACAACAAGCTCCGATCGCACATTTTACGTTGGAAAGTCCAACCATGTGTACGCGGCATTAAGGCTGTTTGAATCCTGTCTTTTCTGATCCTCCCCTTTTACTGTCCCTAATGCATCTGCTCAGGCCCGGATTTACTCCCTTTGCCGCTCCAAGGCCGGGTCCTTCAAATCCGCCCCCCCCACACACACACACACACACATACCATGTCCTTTATCGATGACTTCTACAATAGATCAATTAAAAACATATCTCCATACACGAGAACACTGAAAATAACTGGCTTTAATTGTACAGACTAAAAATACTTCAGGGTAAGCGCGCGAGGGGTACGGATTTTTCGCAGGCAAATTTTCAAGGCAATGGCTGGTGTTAGTGCTTCAATCATCCCCGGCACCATGGTTGTTATGGTGTCAGGATAATTGAAACACATTATTTCTATCATTACATTGTAATATAAACTGAAATAGTTCAACTCACCATAATGCAGAATCATTGGGAGCCCTGAGCGTGTCACTTGCCACCATCTCTTGTCACTTGCCACCATGCCTGCCACCAGATGGGGATGTCACTTGCTACGCTGCCTGCCACCAGATGGGGATGTCACTTGCCACTATGCCTGCCACCAGATGGGGATGTCACTTGCCACGCTGCCTGCCACCAGATGGGGATGTCACTTGCTACGCTGCCTGCCACCAGATGGGGATGTCACTTGCCACGCTGCCTGCCACCAGATGGGGATGTCACTTGCCACGCTGCCTGCCACTAGATGGGGATGTCACTTGCTACGCTGCCTGCGACGAGATGGGGATGTCACTTGCCACACTGCCTGCCACCAGATGGGGATGTCACTTGCCAGGCTGCCTGCCACCAGATGGGGATGTCACTTGTTACGCTGCCTGCCACCAGATGAGGATGTCCCTTGCCACTATGCCTGCCACCAGATGGGGATGTCACTTGCCACCATGCCTGCCACCAGATGGGGATGTCACTTGCCACCATGCCTGCCACCAGATGGGGATGTCACTTGCCACCATGCCTGCCACCAGATGGGGATGTCACTTGCCACGCTGCCTGCCACCAGATGGGGACGTCACTTGCTACGCTGCCTGCCACCAGATGGGGATGTCACTTGCCACTATGCCTGCCACCAGATGAAGATGTCACTTGCCACCATGCCTGCCACCAGATGGGGATTTCACTTGCCACGCTGCCTGCCACCAGATGGAGATGTCCCTTGCCACGCTGCCTGCCACCAGATGGGGATGTCACTTGCCACGCTGCCTGCCACCAGATGGGGATGTCACTTGCCACGCTGCCTGCCACCAGATGGGGATGTCACTTGCCACGCTGCCTGCCACCAGATGGGGATGTCACTTGCTACGCTGCCTGCCACCAGATGGGGATGTCACTTGCCACGCTGCCTGCCACCAGATGGGGATGTCACTTGCTATGCTGCCTGCCACCAGATGGGGATGTCACTTGCCACTATGCCTGCCACCAGATGGGGATGTCACTTGCCACTATGCCTGCCACCAGACGGGGATGTCACTTGCCACCATGCCTGCCACCAGATGGGGATGTCACTTGCCACCATGCCTGCCACCAGATGGGGATGTCACTTGCCACCATGCCTGCCACCAGATGGGGATGTCACTTGCCATGCTGCCTGCCATCAGAAGGAGGAGGGCGGAACAGCGGTGCGGGCAATGAGAGATGTCATCTCTCTCCCCCGCCGCTGCACCGCTGACATTACTAGCTACTCTCGATTTTTTTTTTAAATGGCGCCAGGCGGCGCAATCATGCTACTGCGCATGCGCCGCCCGGCCGAGCGCTTACGAGCTTTCCCGAGCCCGGCTGGCTTCGGAACGGCGCATGTGCAGTTGCGTGGTTGGCTCGCAGCCATGTTTTCTATGGGCACTGGTGCCCATAATAGACTTTAATAGGCAGCACGAAAGGGGGGGGCGGCCGCGAAGTCGCTGCAGGAGCGGCGCCGCCCCTACACCACTGCCGCCCCGAGGCCTGGCCTCGGTGGCCTTGTGGCAAATCCGGCCCTGCATCTGCTGATAGTACAGAGGCTTGGAGTCACTCATGCTCAGTTTGGTGTATATTGCTAGAGTTTTTTTTTTTCTCCTCTTGGGAGAGTGCATGTGATCAGCATGGGGTCGATCAGCACTGTCCAGGCAGAGGGTCAAGGGTCCTGCATCCTCATAGGACAATCAGAGGAGAATAAAAACTCCTCCTACAAGCTTTAGGATTGAAAATATATTTATTGGTAGTTTAACAGAAAATACATGGAAAAATACATCAGCTCAAGTTTGGCTTGCATACACACGGTCACACAAAAGTTCTCTGAACTTTCGACCGTCAAGAATGCGGTGACGTACAACACTACGACGAGCCGAGAAAATGAAGTTGAAAGCTTCCAAGCATGCGTCGAATTGTTTCCGAGCATGCATAGGGATTTTGCGTGTCGGAATTTGTACAGACGATCGGAATTTCCAGAGAACAGAAGTTGGCGGGAGTTCGGCCAGCAAAAGTCCGATGGATGGAGCATACACATGCTTGGAATTTCCGACCAAAAGCTCACATCGGACTTTTGCTGGGGGAA
This sequence comes from Aquarana catesbeiana, assembly GCF_042186555.1. Taxonomy (NCBI): domain Eukaryota; kingdom Metazoa; phylum Chordata; class Amphibia; order Anura; family Ranidae; genus Aquarana; species Aquarana catesbeiana. The sequence continues at coordinate 424,600,551 of NC_133325.1, forward strand.
TTTCCGATCGTGTAAACAGGGCATAAATGTTATGCAGTACAATATTAACATCAACGACCATTGCTTGGTGCGGGGAGTAATTCTGGCTAGGAGAGCCTTGTTGTTCATAATAAGATTGTATGCACAAAAAAAATTAAGATTAATATTAAAAAGGGAAGAAGGAGGGGGGAGCGACCCAGTATTGGGTGTGAATTGGAAGAGGAAAGGGAAGAAAAAGAGGAGAGAGGGAGGAAGAAGAAACAGAGAAAATGTAAGAGAGAAAAAGTTGTAAAAGAGCATAAGGGCTGCTGAGGAGACATTCAAGGAGAGGTGTAACTAGGGGACAGTGGGGGGGGAGGGACACCCTCAGGTACATGTTCTGCCTGTCCCACTGTCAGGTTACATGATAGGATGATCATGTCGGTGTTGGCAGCATGTTGGTGAGAGTTTCGGAGGCGGAGAAGCAGAGCCAGATGGACCACAGTATCTTGTACTTATCAAAGGTGTCTTTGTCAAGGGCCAGCATCTCCTCCATTTTCATGGTATCATTCATGATCGAGACCCATTGTGATAAAGGAGGAGTGGTGGATGTTTTCCAGAATGATGGGATGAGCTGTCTAGCTGAAGACATAAAAAAACGGAGGAGATTCCATTTCTGCAATGTTACTGACCCAGGGAGTATTGAAAGAAGGGCAATCTTAAGGGAAGGTGTTAGCGTTCATCATAAATTTTTTATAGCATTCAAATACCTGAATCCAGAAGGGACGGATCCTCTCACATTCCTACCAGATATGTAGGTAGGTCCCTGTGGAGGAAGAACATTGCCAGCAGGGTGCTGGAGTAGATGGAAATGGAAAAAATTTGTGTAATGTGGAGGGGTCCCTGTACCAACTTGACAGAATTTTGTAGTTCTTTTCCTGCGAATAGCAGGATTTTGTGGATTTATGAGTAAAGTGGAACGAGGTCTGCCAGTCTGGTCGGGGAATGTCCTCTCCCAAGTCTGCAGAACATATCCTGGTATAAGGTGGTAAGTCATCATGTGTAAGAGCTGGTAAGAGACAGTGTATGGACGAAAGAAGGTGTCTGGGTGTTTTGGCGAGGGAGCACAGCCATTCAAATTCTGTATAGGAGCGGTGGATTTGGGAGGAAGAATGTAAATGTTTTGTGAATGTGGATAAGTGGAGGGTGGTGAGCCAATCGCGGGATCCTGTCGGTGTGACTGGTGTCTCTTGTAATGGGTGCACAAAGGAGTGCGCTTGAGGCCAATCAGGCCATTTAAAGGGACCCAATGTTGTTGTTCCTATACCCTGGGGGAAAGCGGGGTGGTCAAACAAGGAGGATAGCGGGGAGGGGTCGGAGAACAGAGTGGAGCACAAACCCCTATTATACCAGAGTCTAAGAGAGGCGAGTGTTAGCAGTGAAGGAGAGGGCATATGGGCGAAATCGGTTTTATACCCCCATAGAAGTGCCCGGAGGTGCTAAGTCCTGTTCTATGGTGACAGAAGCCTTCAGGAAGGGACGGGGAAACCATTCCAAGATGCATGCCACATGGGTGGCTTTGTAATAGGTCTCGTAGTCAGGCAGGCCTGCCCCGCCCTGTAGCTTCAGGAGGGTGAGCAGCTTGTATTTCACCCTAGGCAACCCCCGGTTCCACATAAATCTAATAGCGAGTGAGTGTAGGGATGTAAAGAAGACTTGGGAACTATAATGGGTATTGTTTGGAAGAGGTATAAAAGCTTGGGCAGGGTGTCCATCTTGACGGTATTGATCCGCCCAAACCACGGTAAGGAAGAGCCACCCCATTCCTCTAGGTCCTTCCGTAGGCGGGAGAGCAGGGGAACATAATTCAAGGAGAATAGGTTGGAGAGGTTGGAGGGGATAATGACCCCTAGGTAGGATATCCCCTTCGTCTGCCACTGGAAAGAAAAGTTTGATCGAAATGAAGACATCGTGGAGGTGGGGAGTGAGATATTGAGGGCTTCAGTTTTGGATATGTTAAGTTTGAAATTACTAAAGGAGCCAAACCGACGACATTCTAGGAAAAGGGATGGCAAGGAGGTATGGGGGTGTTGTATATAAACCAGGAGGTCATCGGCATATAGGAACAGTTTATGATGTGAGGAAGGTGTTTGGATACCTTGGATGGAGGCGTTCTGTCGAATGGCACAGGCTAGGTGTTCTATAACGATGACAAATAAAAGGGGAGGAGAGGGGGCAGCCTTGGCGAGTGCCATTGGTGATGTCGAATGGCTCAGAGACAGTGCCATTTACCAAAACCGAGGCGGAAGGTTGGGAGTATCGGGACATCACCTTAGAGATGAAAGTTGTTCCTAAGCCCAATTGCTCTAATGAGAGTCGGAGGAATCTCCAGTTGACTCTATCAAGCGCTTTTTCAGCGTCGAAGGAAAGGAGGCAAGCTTTTAAGTCTTTGCGTTGGATAAAGGAGATGAATCGTTTTGGTGGTATTGTCCCTTGCCTCGCGACCCGGAACAAATCCCACTAGGTCATTATGGATCACTCCTGGTAGTAGGGTGGATAAGCGGTTGGCCAATACCTTTGTGAACAGTTTAAGGTCTATGTTGAGCAAAGATATCGGCCGATAGCTGCTACATTGAGATGGGTCTTTGCCCGGCTTGGGAATTCTGGAGTTATTAGTGGACAATAAATCTTTAGTTGGCGGGTGGGAATCGTCTATGGCATTGAAAGCCTTAGTCATAAGTGGAGCTAATTGAGGGGCAAAAGTTTTGTAGAAACAGGGGTGTACCTATCTGGGCCAGGACATTTCGACAATCGGACAAAAATGGCAGGGTCCAGGTCTAGTTTGTGGAGAGGTTCGAGTTCTGCTATAGTGGAGAGGAGACGGCGGATATCAACTGCTCTTATCCGTTTTGAGGCGGGAGCTTGTTGTATGAGCAATCCCCGCACCACGCATTTCAGGGCTTCACACTGAATGAGAGGGGAGGTAGTGTCGAAGGATTGGTTGGATATAAAGTTCCGAATGATTTTGGAGACGTCCTCTACACAGACAGAGTCTCGTAGTAGTAGTAGTCATTGAGCCGCCAGTGCGTGCCTGTATGAGATGCCGGGGGAGCGCTAGGGTCAAATAGACCGGGGTGTGGTCGGACCAGAGCAGGTGGCCTAGGGATGCCTGGAGCGGGGTATCTAATAGGGATTGAGATATTAGAAAATGGTCAAGTCTGCTGTAGGAGTTGTGTGCTGCTGAATAATGTCTGTAATCCCTCTCTGTGGGATACAGGACACGCCAAACATCCACCAGATGGGAAGAGTGTAGTAGAGATTTGATGCGTGTCAGCGTAGAAAAAGGAACAGAGGACCTACCCGAGGAAGTGTCTGCAGACGGGGACATGGCAATGTTGAGATCTGCACCAATGATAAAGCAGGGACCCCCAAATGAGGATAGTCTGGTGAGAACGGATGAGAGGAACTGAGCCTGATCCACGTTAGGTACGTATATGTTGGCCACTGTGAAGAGAAAATTGTTTCGTTTCAGCTTGAGAAAAATGAAGTGACCAGCTACATCAATAAGGGAGTCTAGGACCTCAAGATTGAAAGATTTTTGGAAGGAGATGGAAACCCCTTTAGATTTGGCCTGGGGGTTAGTACTGTGGTACCATTGTGGATAATACCTGTTGTGTAGGGCGGGTACAGAGCCCATTCGGAAGTGTGTTTCCTGTAGTAATAAAATATTTGAAAGCATTTTATGGAAGTGATACAGAATCTGGCTCCGCTTCTCCGGTGTGTTAAACCCCCTGCAGTTGAAAGATGCTAAGGCAATCGGGCAAACAGTAGCCATGGTACAGTCAGGCGTGTGGGGAGGGGGGAAAGGGGAGTGTTAGACATGTCAGGTGTCTCAGGGGTCAGCAGCTCTTGGAAGAAAAAGCCAGGCCAAGGGAGGCCCAGAGAGGAAGAGAGAAAAGACGCAGACCGAGGGAAAAGGGAGGAAAAAGGAGAGAGCAAACAAAAAGAAAAGGAGGGAGTGAGATAGGTCAATAGGACCGTATTTACATAAAAGCTATTGGTGTGGTCGTGGTCCCCATTTCCAAGAATAGTAAACAGGAGTAATGAGGAGAATTTAGAAAAAAATGAACATAAACAAAAAAGGCCACTAGGTGGCTCCAAAGAACAAGTAAGGGATAGAAAAACCTTACAGCATGGTGTACAGCAGTATACCACTCAGTGTCCATAATGGTACTGAGAAAAAAAACCCTTAGGGGGGGTGCGGGGAAAACTCGCTGGGCAGAGTAGCCCCCTGGTCTCCGGCTCCACGGAGAATCAAATAAGAAACAGAACCATTAAACATATAGTACAACATTAAAATGGTGATACATAGTATTGGTTATGAACGGGTTCAATGCTTTCCTCATCGCCAGTGTCTGACGGGATAGATCTGGGAGAAGCATCACGGGGTGTCGTTAAAGAGTATAGTGTTCTGTGAGCTAGCAGTGGGCCTGAGCACACGGTCTAGTTCGATGGGGCCATCCTTGGGGCGTTGTAGCAATTGATTAAAGATGACCATCACGGCCATGGGCAGGGTTTTGGGGTCCACAGAATCAGGAATCTCGTGATATTATTACGACGATTGCGATTCTCAATGTCGTCCTGTTGGTATGCCAGCTGCTGCAGCATGACGGTATGGGTGTTAAGGATTTTGTCATGGGCCTGTACTGTGTTGTTAAGGCTGTCTGTGGTAGTGTCCACATCCTCAAAGCAGGCACCCATGTCCTTTTTGAGGTCAGAGATTTCTTTCTTGCATACTTTCTCAATCCTATGGACACAGTGCTCAAAGTCTAGTTTAGTGGGTAGGGATCTGATGTAGCTGTGCAGGGACCGGATCTGTGACTCCATGTCCCAGCCTTCACCTGAGCCCAGGGAGGCATTAGAACGGCTTCTGGTGAACCTGAAATCAGAGTCCTCAGGGAGGGGGCAACGGCTATGAGAGCTCACCTGTGTATGCAAGGATGAGTCGGAGCGGGCTGGGGACTGCGGCGCCAGCGCCATCTTGGATTCAGAACAGCGCTGTGCAGCGGCCCGAGATCGGGCAAAATAGTCCTCCAAATCGCCTCCTTTTCGGTTCCCACAGGTGCTCTTCTGTGCCCGGAACTTGTCCTTCCCCATATGCTGAGTTTTGGGTGAGTTTCCTGACGAAATTCAGTCCGTGGAGCCGAGGATCCCGGGAGCTGTGAGGTAACACGTCTCACTGCTCCATGAGGAAAGCCACGCCCCCTCCTACAAGCTTTAATCAGACACTAAGAGAAGTCACAAGACTGCTATATACTGCTGATGAGAAAGGTATTTAGCAGTTTATATTTACTAAAATAATTTGCAGTGTAGTTGAGCATCATGGCAAACGTACTTCCAAAACATCTGGGGTGCCAAGGTTCGCCATCACTGACCTAGAGGGAGCAGTGATAACACCCCTTTTATCGAATGACAGTTATCAGGCCTAGCAAATGGCTGCTAAACCTTCCCACTGCCACATGGGAGGAGGTCACATGCTACCTCACACTCAGAAGCAGCTGGATATTTGCAGCAGCTAAGGTAGAGTGTCCCTTTAAACTTAATAAGTTGTAATCTTTTCCTCTGTATGCAGAACAAAGGAAGAACATTTTTGTCACTTAGACTGCATTCACACCTAAGTAGAGCAATTGTTATTTTTCAGGCATTCATATTTGAGCACTTATAAGTGTTTTGGCACACATATCTGAGAGTTTTAGAAGTGTATTTCAAGCAATTTATATGTATATTCCAGCTTTAAGTGTTTTTGTTTTAGCCAATGGAAAGAAGGGGACAAGACACGTTCTTACAGGCTAAAAAACACCAAAAATATGCAGGAAAAAACCCTCAAAATTGCTTGATTTAAAGTGATTGTAAAGGTTTGCTTTTTGTTGTTTTTTTTTTAAATAACAATGTCCATACTTACCTCCTCTGTGCAGTGATTTTGCACAGAGTGGCCTTGATCCTCTTCTTCTGGAGTCCCCCTGTGGCGCTCCTCTTCTCAAGTGCCCTCCGTAGACCTGTCTCCTTGGGGGCACTCGTGCGGGCGCGCTCCCGAGTCCTGCTGCTTGCATCCATTGACACAGACAGCAGGACTCGGCCCCGCCCCTGTACTGCTGTGTCACTGGATTTGCTTGACAGCAGCGGGAGCAAAGCAGCATGGTGATTGGTGTTGCTGTGTAGTGACATGCTTTGCCATCCAGTGCGCTGTGGAAAAACGGCAGACATGCTGCATTTTTCTGCATTGCACCACATGTCACACCAGCATTGTGGTGTAAACGGGGCACACAGAAAAAGCATTTTTCTATGTGCCCTAGCAGTGACCTGGATCTACCCAGGGCAGAAAAAGTCAGGTCACTGCACATAGTGTGAACGAGCCATACAAATTCATAATGCAATTCGAGTAAAACGCATGTGAGTTTCCTAATGTGGTGGTGTGAACTGGTTCTAATACAAACTGTTCACTAACACTAATACTGTTGACACACCACAAGGTGGCAGCCATGTACTCACAAATTAAAACAGAAAACAGCTGCAATCCTGTTAAGCAAGGGACTGTAGGTTTATAAAGTATAACCAAAGGCTAAACTTATTTTTTTTCAGTTTTGGATAGAGTGGGGATGAATTAGAACACCTGTCAGTTTTTATTGCTGTCTGTGCCCTCGTTAGGGAAATTCACTCTCACTTTTTGTCCTGTTTACCGTTGTCACCAAAAGTATAAGAAAATCTCAAATTATGGGTTGATACCAGAACAGGAATAGAGGGGAGATCTTTTAAAAGGTATGCTAGTTGACACTGCAGGATTCCATCACTTTGGAGGTATTTCCTCTCACTTCCTGTTTTACCTATGGGACAGGAAGTGAAGTTAAATCTCCCTAAGCGGACATAGATGGCAAAAAAACTGACAGGGGTTATAACCCACCCTTCAAAATGGAAAAAAAATTGCCTTTAGTTCTACTTTAGGAATAGGGATGGGTGAACGGTTTGGCCCGTGCATGAGTTTGGGCCAAACTTTGGCTGTTTGCCCATTCGCCGAACAACCGAATTATCAGGTCGTTCGACCATTTGTTCGGCCCAAAGAACGACCACACTACACTCCACCGCCGCACAGTGCATTGAAAGCCCAGATTGGCTGAAGCAATGAAAGCTTTCCCCAATCAGGACACAGAGCGCTGTCAGAGCCATGATTGGATGCTATCATGATGACTGTATCAAATCATGGCTCATTGCTTTTAATCCCACCCCACACTATAAAAGTATTCTTTCCATAGCGGCCATTTGTAGTGTGATAGCGGCATGGAGAGAGATAGAACAGGGCTCTGTTCAGAGCTATTAGACGGTTAGTGTGCTATAGTGTGCTATTCTGATTCTATTGTCAGTGTAGAATATCAATTTAGTGTGCATCTAGGGATAGTTCAGTGTGAGTGCAGTGCGACCATTCATCTTTACCTTAGTGTGAATGTAGGGATAGTTCAGTCAGTGTGAGTGTAGTGCGACCACCATTTATCTTTACATTAGTGTGAATGTAGGGATAGTTCAGTCAGTGTGAGTACAGTGTCCATTTAAAACAGTATATTTTATTACGCTACTGCAAGTTTAGCGCCATATAATTCAGTGCGTAACGTGCATCTAACACAGTACATTTCGCTTATACGCTTAAGGCAGTATATTTCAGTTGCGTTACTGCAAGTTTAACGTTGTACAGTTCAGTGCATTACTGCAAGTTTAACGCCATATTGTTCTGTGCATTACTGTAAGTTTAACACCGTATATTTCATTGCGTTACTGCAAGTTTAACACCATATAGTTCTGTGCGTTACTGCAAGTTTAACACTGTATTATTCATTGCGTTACTGCAAGTTTAACGCCATATAGTTCTGTGCGTTACTGCAAGTTTGAAGCCATATATTTCATTGCGTTACTGCAAGTTTAACGCCATATAGTTCTGTGCGTTACTGCAAGTTTAACGCCATATATTTCATTGCGTTACTGCAAGTCTAACAGCATATATTTCATTGGGTTACTGCAAGTTTAACGCTGTACATTTCATTTTGTTACTGCAAGTTTAACACCATATATTTCATTGCGTTACTGCAAGTTTAACGCCATATAGTTCTGTGCATTACTGCACGTTTGATGCAGTATATTATAGTGTATCCGTGGAGTGTGTCTGTGTAGTGAATACTCACATCTTTATTACATTTTGTTAATAAGCACCCCCCATCATGTCTGGGAGGACAACAAGGAGAGGCAGGTTCCCACCCCCAGATTTTTTTTTAAAAGCCTCGAAAACACATAAAAACTCACCTGAATCTGTTGTCACATAATCCCTAGGACACCTATTCCAGCAATAGATATCGATGGTGGGAAGCTGCTCTTTACCCTGTGTGCCAGTTCAGCCAGCCGTTTTCGTGCCTCTCCCTTGTGTAATGGCATGCTGAAATGCTTCAGGACCCTGGAGACTGCCCCCTTCTTTTTGACTGCGCAGAAGAAAAAAAACCTGAGACCCAGCCTCACATGACTACAAATTCAGGTAAGTAAAGGAGGCTTTTAGGTAGATTTTTTTCATAAATCAAACATGGTAGATAGTTAAATGAGTGTGGTGGGTTGTTTTATTGTATTTCTATCCTCCCTGGAGATTAGCTTTAAGTACACCAAAAAAGTAGATTCACGCAGGAGGTAAAAACTGATGTTCAAAGCCTTCTAGAAATTGACATGCTGTTTGCCTTTAGAGTCAATAGAAGAGCAGTTGCAGTGAAAAAAAGGATCCACGTTTTGTGGGATAGGCGATAAAGTGCTGTCCAGAGGTGCTGAGTCTCAGTAGTTCAGTGTAATGTACCCAAACAACTGATCAAACATACTTTGCTTTCTAATGCAGCGATGCTACGATAACTATGCAACTATTGTCAGTTATACATAAATTAGATAAAATAGCATAAAGGTGACTGGATTTCCCAGAATTTATAAAGAACAAAGCACAAGAGCAGCACAACATGCTGAACTACTTTTGTTAATTCACCCCTACTGAATGAAAACCTTGGGGACTAGACAAAAATGGCAGTGTCCATTATAGCAGTGGTTCTCAACCACTTGGCTGTGGCCCACTGTTGGCCTGAGGATTGACTTCTCCTGGGCCTACAGCTAGCTGCAGATCCCTTGAAACTTAACTCTGGGAAATCTAAAAATTATCCCTTTCAGTGCGACTGTGCCCATACTGCAAGGGTTAACTGCTTGTTTATGTCTAGGGGAGAGCATAAGCACTTTTATCTACTCAATCCTCTGTAGATGCTGCTCCTCTATGCTCCAGTGGTAGTGTCCTCAAGTCCTGTGCAGAGCTATGACACTGCATCAGTCTTAATGGCATCAAGACCTTAGAACGGTGGCGCTTTGGGGAGAAGACATTGTAGGGACCAGTCCAGCAGGACGAAGAAACAGGTAAGTAAATCTACTTTTTCATGCCCTGTAGAGACCTAAACATTCAGTTGAAGTGAAGTCAAAATGCCTACCTATCCTACCCACCCCCATCCCTAAACACTTACCTGACTCCTGTCACCAGCCCAGTGCTTTCCCGGCTGCAGCACTGCTCTTCTAACTTCTTGGTCTCATAGGAGACACTGAGAGCAGCAGGAGCTATAGGCTCGGAAGCACTATGCGTCTCCAAAGCCCCTGGCTTGCTAAGGAGGCACTTGGAGGAAGGAGAAGCGGACAGAACCTGGGGGACTGCCAAAGAAGAGGTAAGGGATTGCGCTGTACGATATTGTTGAACAGAACAGGTAAGTACATCTTTTTTTATTTTAATAAAAAAAAATTAACCTTCAGAATCACTTGAACCCTTTGCAGTGCAGACACAGCCCCACTGCAAGGGAGAATTTTCACGTTTGCTGGAGTTGCTGAAGTTGGCCTTTACCCTCCCATAGCGCCTCCCAGCTCCCATAGTGCCATCCAACATTCCATAGTGGCCCACGGCTACCCTGAGAGACCTCTGCCTTTAACTACTCCCCAGCCTATTCCAGGGCCTCCAGCCCTCCATAGTGTCCCAACCTCCAACAGTGCCCCCCCAGCCCCACTTAGAAACAGCTACTATAGAAGACCAGCAAGTCTGCTGCCACGTCCCCCAACCCATTCTAGAACCTCATTTTACTCCTCCCACCCCCCCCTTCTACAGTAACAACCAGCCTCATCCAAAGCTTTCAAACAGTTCATACATGTTTTGCAATCCCATACATTTATTGTGTGAGTATAAACTTTATTTTTTACTGGCATGGAAGATTTTGGAAGAAATTACCAGGCTCTGGCCTCAAAAACGTTGAGATAATAAAAAGTCATTGAGGTATTCCAACTGTAACATTGATGGACACGCTCACATTCTCAACTGTTACACTGATAAGCACATTCTGTAGCATCTTCCAAAGTGTTTGTTTTTTTACAGTGAAAATGGCACTATATGTGAAGAAATGTAAACATAATGGCTAGGCATTTTTTTAGTGTATACTGACATCACTATACGAATTAGCACTGAATGTGAAAAATAAAACAACCTAGAAATAGAAGCCGGGGGCATGGCCGCGGCATGAAAGCGTGAGGATGTGTATCAGCAGAGCTCCGGCCGGCCTGCTTCCGTCTTCAGCTCCCGCGGCAGCTAAGTGAGGGGAAACCACCCACACTGGGATGCCACCGAAACGGAGACAGTCCCCGCCACCACAGATCTGGGACCTGGATGTGCTTTTTTGCTGAAGTGGGTCCTTCTGCTGTGTTCCTGTCTGATGCCTCCCCACTTACCCCCCAATAGGTTAACTCTTTTGAGTTATGCTTCCCAGTTGGGAAAAAATGCGTTGCACTGATCTCACCACCTGTTTGGCCTGGAGGCCAGGTGGCAATCTCTGTGTCATCGTTACTAGTATCCTTTGATCGCCTGTCAGGCATTCTGTTTTTTGTATGTTATGTTTAAATGTTGTTTTTCAGGTTTTTACTTGTTTTCTTTGTTTCCCCAGCACTCTTTATTTCATGGTTCTGGCTACTGCAAGTCCCTCTCCACTCCACAGATCCTGACAGTTATCCACATACCGCCACCTTATGGCTTTCCTGAAAATTGTGTCATACGATGTCCATAGCTTGGGTTCTCCACGTAAACGCACTAAGTTGTGGCTTGAGACAAAAAGACTGGGGGCACACATCCTCTTTTTGCAGGAAACACATTTTCGTACTGACTCGGTTCCATGCCTCCACACACACTTGTAAAATTAATCATAACTTAGCAGCTCACCTCGGTCAAAATCGAGTGGAGTGGCGATAGCCATACATAAACAATGCCCCTTTGTTGTACCTTTAGATCACTATGCTGACCTGGATGGCAGGTTTGGCGTCTTAAAAGGCACCTTGTTTGAACATAAAATCACCCTCGCTGCAGTGTATGCACCAAACACCAGGCAGCTTACATTCTTAGACAGGGTTTTGGAATCCATTTCCTTGTTCTGAGAGGGGCAACTGGTTTTGTGGGGGGGATTTTAACATAAGCCCTGACCAGCAGCTGGATACCTCCTCTGGCCACTCAATGCATTCCTTTGCATTTCACAAACACTTCCGGAAGTCCCTGCAGGCTTATTATTATACAAGATTTATATAGCGCCAACAGTTTGCGCAGGACTTTAAAATGTAAAGGGAGACACTACACCAACAGTACAATTCAAAACAAGAGGGTTAGAGGAGCCCTGATCCTGCGAGCTTACAATCTAAGAGGGAGGGGCTGGTAAAACAAAAAACGGGAGACTGTGAGGGATGAACTGATGAGGTGAGTAGAAGATTTGGTTGTTAGCTGGAGGCAGGATAGGCCTCCCTGAAGAGATGAGTTTTTAGGGATTGCCTAAAAGTGGATAGAGCAGGAGATAACCAGACAGATTAAGGTAGTGAGTTTCAGAGGATGGGAGAGGCTCTGGAGAAGTCCAGGAGATGAGCATGGGAGGAAGAGACAAGGGAGCTAGAGAGCAGAAGGTCTTGGGAGGAGCGGAGAGGACCGTTTGGGTGATATTTAGAGATAAGATGGGTGATGTAGCTTGGGGCAAAATTGTGAATGGCTTTGTATGTTGTTGTTAGTGTTTTGAATTTTTTTTGTTGGGCAATGGGAAACCAATGGAGAGATTGGCAGAGAGGAGTGGCGGATACTGAACAGTTGGTAAGCTGGATGAGTCTATGGTCTCTTCATGGTAGACTGAAGAGGGCATAGCTTGGGGAGAGGTAGGCCAATGAGGAAGGAGTTACAATAGTCAAGGCGAGAGAAAATAAGGGAGTGAATAAGTTGCTTAGTGGTGCAAACGGTTAGAAAGTGGCCTGTTTTGGAGATGTTTCGGAGGTGAAGTCTGGACGATTTGGTCTGGATAGTGATTGGATTTGGGGCTGAAAGGACAGGTCAGAGTCTAGGTTTACACCTAGTACCTTGGCCTGAGGGGAGGGACTGAAGGCTGTATTATTGATCTTGATGGAGAAGTCGGGGGGGGGGGGCACACGGGCTGGAGGAAAAATTGTGAACTTGATTTTAGAAAGATTGAGTTTGAGGAAGTGGTGTGACATCCTCCATGTTGATATGTCAGTTAGTAAGTTAGTAATACGAGAGGAGACTGAAGGGGTGAAGTGGAGAGTAGAGATATAGATTTGTGTGTCGTCAGCACAGAGGTGGTACTGGAAGCCATGGGAGTTTATTAACAGACCAAGGGAGGAGGTGTAAATGGAGAAGAGAAGGGGTCCAAGGATAGAACCTTGAGGTACCCCTACAGAAAGAAGTGGAGAGGAGGAAACAGAGTTATAGGTCACACTGAAGGAGTGCTGTGATAGGTAGGAGGAGAGCCAGGAGAGAACAGAGTCTTGAAGGCCAAGAGAGTGGAGTTTTTTTTTGAGGAGGGGATGGTCAAAAGTATTAAAGGCTGCAGAGAAGTCTAGTAGTATGAGTATGGAGTGGTTATGACTAAGGCCTTATAGGCTGAAACACGTCAACTGACTCAATCTGCATTTGTTTAATGTGGCTATTCAATAAAATGAAGAAATTTTAAGAGCAACAACCGGAGTGCGGATCATTTTTTCAACATTACTCTACTCAGCCAGCGACTGTGGATCGAGCACAGGTAGCTCTGCTATCCATGTGGTGTATGGGTAGTAGCACTGACTTTTCTGTTTATACTTTGAGTGAGGAGTAGTGGCCATTGGTTTTAGCAGTAAGTAGGTCATTAGTGAATTTTAATAGGGCAGTTTCAGTGGAATGTAGCAAGCGAAAGCCAGACCGTAAGGGGTCAAGACGGTTGTTGTCAGTGAGGTAGCAGCCAAGGCGGTTGTAGACTAATCGTTCTAAAAGTTTTGATGCAAACGGGGGCAAGGAGATGGGTCTTAAGTTGTTCAGGCTGGTGGGATCCAGTGAGGGCTTTTTAACTATAGGGGTGATCAGGGCATGTTTTAGAGGGGAGGGGAAAGTGCCAGTAGAGAGTGAGAGATGGAAGATGTGAGTGAGGGAGCACAAGATAGAAGAAGAAGGTGACCGTAGTAGATGTGAGGGAACGGGATCCAGGGGACAGGTGGTAAGGCGGGCTTCTGAGAGACCTTTTTGGTAGTAGCAAGGACAAAAGAGGAGAGTGTTGAGAGTGGATTTGTACAGGGTATGTTAAGTGGGTTAGATGTCTGTACAGTGATGTCCCCACGAATTGCATCAATCTTGTTTTTGAAGTGATTGGTAATCTTGTGAGCAGTGAGTGAGTTATTGGGTGGAGATGCTGGTGGAGAAATTAGAGAGTTAAAAGTAGAGAAGAGAAGACGAGGACTGGAGGACAGAGTATTAATGAGGGTGACAAAGTAGATTTGTTTGGCAGCATGGAGGGAGGAATTGTATTTTAAGAAGGCAGATTTATATTGCGTGAATGCATGCTGGGAGTTGGTTTTATGCCACCCGCTCCAGTGCTTGGCTAAGGTTTCTGTTGTTGTCGGTGTGCCAAGGTTGTAATAGTCAGGGCCCGAAATTTTGTGTAGTGAGAGGAGCAAGAGAGTCCAGTGAGGATGAAAGTGAACTATTGTAGACAGAGGTGGCCAGGTCAGGGCAAGACAGGGGTGATATTTTGTCATGGAGGTGGTAAGTTGCAGAGCAGAAAAGAGAAGCATTAACATGGCGAAGGTCTCTGCAAGTAATTTTTTTCTGTTTGGTGGGACAGGTGGTTGGAGACAAGCACATTTTGAAAGTGACGAGGGGGTGTTAGTGAGGTTGTAGGTCAAGGGTATTACTATCAGTGTGAGTGGGGGACTGTGTCTATTGTGTAAGGTCAAAGGATGAGGTTAAGTGGAAAAGTTGGCATGCAGCTGGGCTGTCAACATTGGCGGGATGTTGAAATCACAGAGGATAATAGTTGGTATTGCAGAGGAGAAAAAATAGGGTAACCAGACAGAGAAGTAATCAAGGAAGCGTGGTCCAGGTGGCCTACAGATCACTGCAATTCTTAGACAAATGGGAGAAAACAGACAAATACAATGTTTCTCAGAAGAAGAGAAGGATATAGGAGGGTTAGACAGGACTTGAAAGGTGCACAGTGGGGATAGAAGAAAACCAACTTCACCTCCTTTCCATCCACTGGGTCTGGGTGAGTGAGTCCAGTGGAGGCCTCTATGGGAGAGGGCTGCGTGCAAGGCAGAATCTGACTCTTGATGCCATGTTTCCTTGATTGCAGGGAGTGGGAAGTTAGGGAGTGGGAGATAAAAAGGTCATGGACGGAATTGAGCTTATTGTAGACAGAGCAGGCATTCCAGAGGGCACATGAGAAGGGGAGGGTGGTTTTTGGGAGCAGGGAGATCGAGAAAAGATTGCGGCTGATGCTGGAGGAGGGAGAGTGCTGGAAGTGGTGGTGAGATAGTGGAGCACCGGGATTGGGGGAGATATCCCCAGAGGTTAGCAGAAGAAGGAGGGTGAGGAAAGGAAGATGGGAGTGAGATGTGTACCAGTGCATGCGCTTCCCTGTCCTTCTGTGTGGGTCAGCAGGTGGGTTAAGTATTAGCAGGAGGTGATGAGAGCAGTAGTAGGGAGAGGGTAGAAGTGATGGTGATATGTACAGGTTTTGGGGTGAAGAGCGGAAAAGAAGTGAGAATTTGAAAGCAGAGGATACTAGTATGAGAAGGCAGAGTAGAGGGGACATATTAAAAGGTAATGGGGATAGGATTCAGACTTGCAGGATGCCTTCCAAAGTGGTGGTTTGTGGTCAATCCAGTGTGGAGCAGAGTTCTTTGTGATCTTTTCTTGCAGCTTTTGTTATCCTGCTTTAAACTGCTTATCATCTGGTTGACTACTGGAGAGTACTCCATCCCACTGCTGAAGATTTTAGCTATAACTCTGTCACTCATAAAGGTAAATACACGCATCGATCTTTTGCTAGTGGACCCATATTTTCTGGAGTAATTTTCCAGCACAACCATCGAATCTCTCACCATTTCTGACCATGCTCCTATCTCTATTTTTCTCGCCTCACTGTCCCCAAACACAAAACAGTTGACCTGGCGTTTGAATGAGAATCTGCTGGATGACACTGTAGCACTGAAACAGGTCTGACATTATTTCCCTATATTTTGCTGAAAATCTAAGGGGAGAAATAGGGGTGACTGCAGCGGTGGAAAAGGGAACACAGAGGTGATTCGGGGGGGGGGGGGATTGGTTTCTTGGGGCTCCAGGCTAAAAAAAAAAGCACACAATGGGGAACTGCAGTCCTTACTGACCAAACTTCGGGCTGCAGAACTTAGACACAAGTGTTGCACGACCCAGACACTGGCGACAGGACTCCAATTCCTTAGGGAGGAACCTTCTAATCTTTTAGAGACCCGAATACGGGCCCGGCTGCGGAATGTATCTCTTACATTTTACGAGTTCAAGAACAAATGCAGAGCCTCCTGGCAGGTGCTCTTCGGCGTCAACGCAAATCTGGTTATAAAAGGAAAATAATTTTACTGCGCTATCCAAATGAATCATAAATAATAAAAAAAACAGCTGCAACTATAATGTGAGACACACACACAAAATACAATATAAGAAAAAAGCTGCGCTATATATAAGTGATCAAAAATGTGACCTGAAGAGTATTCATCTAGCATGGACGACTCCCTGTGTCACACTAACAGTTATATACAATCACAAATGAAATGTGCTAAACTGTAACAAAAAAAAATATATAATGAATATATAAAAGGATTAATATATGCATATAAAGTATATATAGTAGAGTCCCATCCAATGGGCTATTGGATAAAAATCCCACTGAATGTGCAGATCATAGTGATTTTCCAAGTGGTGATATCTTAGCCCTCCAAACTTTAGTGACAAGCGTCCACAACACCATGGGAGATGTGATAAAGTGCGACAGGAAAGTTCCTCCACCAATGATATCAATGCCGCTTACCAGCTTTTTTGATCTCTTGTTTAAGGAGATCGTGAGTGCCTGTGGCTCTTATCCCCAGCCATGGGTCTTTAAAACTTGGAAGGCTGGATGTCACCGGACTCTCTGTATAGGATAACCTCTGTGCAGTAGATACACACTCCTTTCAGCTCCGGAGTCAGGGAATGTCCGAGTTCATCCAGCAGAATCTGATCCGGCAGACCCTCACTAGAAGTAGAAAAGGGAAAGGCTCATCATATCCATGATGAAAAGGAGGTATGAGGTCCAACAATAGGCAGTCCTGAGGGTGGTCCGGTATGCAGCTAGTTGTGATGAATCCCAGCCGTCCAGCAGAGGAAAGCTGCAAGGAGAAGAAACCAGGAAGAACAGTTATGATGCCGGGACCAGCGTGGAACGCAGGACCCAGAAATTACGTCAGCAGGAAGCAGCTGGGGCCAGCATCGACCGCAGCTGTCCAGAAATAAGGAAAAAGGGGTGGGACATGTTTTGAAGCATGCGATTGGTTCCTTCATGCAAATCCGGTTATGTTCACAATCTTCACACCACCCCGGGCCCCCCAACCGCATTTACCTCTAAGATAGCGTACACTTTCAGAGAATATTATGCTCAACTTTACCAACTCCCTGGCACTCTCCCTGGGTCTACGCCTACTCAGAAAACGGAGCTTCTTTCGCAGTATCTGGACGAGGGCAGTTTCCTCAGCTTACAGCACAAATTAGTGAGCAATTGGACAAGCCGATTAATTTGACGGAGATAGCGTCGCTTATCAAGGACTTGCCAAGGGGCTCACGTAACGGTCCTCCCTATGGAAGGAAAAGACCCTACTGCCCCAAGTGGTTATAGACCAATCTCACTGCTGAACACTGACATCAAGATACTGGCACCGGTCTTTGTGAATCAATTGAAACCCATCTTGCCAAATCAAGTACATCCTGACCAAACAGGGTTTATAGCAGGGAGGGAGGCCAGAGACAATTCCAACAGGGCAATCCAGCTGATCCATTTTTTGAATTCGCAAAAGACACCTGTCCACCCTGCCTTCTACTATCTACTGATGCTGAAAAGGCTAGGGTGGACTGGACGTATCTACAAGCTGTGCTGGCCAGGCTGGGTCTCGTTCGCATAAGGCTTAAATGGATAGGGGCCTTATATAGCTGCCTGGAAGCTCAGGTGAAGGTGAATGGAACTCTCTCTGGTTCCTTTCCCATTTGGAATGGGACGAGACAGGGATGCCCCCTGTCCCCACTCATATTTGCCCTTACCCTCAAGTCTTTGTTGAATATGATTCGTTTGAATCCTAACATTAAGGGACTCAGTGTGGGAATTATTGAACACAAGCTGTCGGCATATGCTGATGATGTTCTAATTATGTGGCTGATCTAATTTCCCTCCCTAATATTATGGCTGAGCTACAGAGATTCCATTCACTTTCAAATTTCAAAATTAACTATAGCAAGTTGGAGATTCTCCCCCTTACCTTGCCCTCCAAACTGAACTACTGAACTATACACAAGAAACTATGTCCCCTTGCTTTCTATAATCCGATCAGACTTGGTGCCTATATCATTGCCCAGGTCCTTCTTCTCGGCCCTCAAAAGTCTGTTTTTGAAATTTATCTGGCACAGGCGGGGCCCCAGGGTGGCCCTCTGTACCTTGCAATGTCCCAAGACGTCAGGGGGATTGGGGGTACTTCCCCTCCGTAAGTATTATGAGGCAAAAGCCTTGCAGTGGATATTGGACTGGCATCATCATGTGCAAACTAAATTATGGGTCCCCTTAGAGAAATGCTTGGCTGATCGCAACCTGTCACACTCACCTTGGCTCTCTAGGGAACATCAGGGCCTTTCAGATTTTACCTCCCATCACCATCCATGTACTGAAATTATGGGATGCTCTTAATGCTCAGGGGGCTGTTGTCTCCTCCAGTATCTCCTCTGGCTTCTTTGGGGGGCTTCCCCTGGTTCACTCCTGGGGGACATCTCTCCTATTTTCGTACATGGGCAAGGGATGGAGAGGTGCGCGGTGGAAGGTTCATACAGAAACAGGGTCTGGTCTCCTTGGATTTGCTCAGTGACCAATTTGGCCGCTTCTCGCTGAATGACCGGTGCTATAGACAGTTACACCATTTTGTCCGCCGCTTACCTTAAGCCATCAGACTTCCATCCTCCCTGACTCTGTTTGAGAAGCTATGTATGTTGGTTGCCCCCATTCCCCACTCTACCTCAGTCCTTTATGAGATGCTGCAGTCAGCAAAGTCTAGGGGTAAGTTGGCCTTTATACAGGAGTGGAAGAGAGACTTGCAGAATACAACCGGCTCAACCGGACCATCTGTATCGCCTTACACATGCGAGTTCTGTGAACACAAAGATGCAGGAAAATAGTTACAAGCTATTGACAAGTTGGTATAGAGTACCTGCTAACCTGGCTAGCATTTTTCCAGCAATCTCTGATGCCTGCTGGAGAGGTTGTGGGCTGAGGGGCACTTACCTCTATATTTGGTGGGAGTGCCCAAAGCTCCAACCGTATTGGCAAGATATCAGGGCCCAGATCAAAGCGATCCTAGATATTGAGATGCCTGACTCTCCCTTAGAATTTTTGCTCCTCCCAGCCATTACATTTGGTGTTATCACTATCACTCTCTCATACTGGTCACTGGAAGTTCAACATGGCACCTCATGGCAAAGAACTCTCAGAGGATCTGAAAAAAAGAATTTTAGCTGTACATAGAGATGGCTTAGGCTATAAGAAGATTGCCAAGAGCCTGAAACTGAGCTGCAGCATGGCGGCCAAGACCATATAGCGGTTTAACAGGACAGGTTTCACTCAGAACAGGCCTTGCCAAGGGTCAACCACAGAAGTTGGGTTCACGTGCTCAGCATCATATCCAGAGGTTGTCTTTGGGAAATAGACATATGAGTGCTGCCAGCATTGCTGCAGAGGTTGAAGGGGTGGGGGATTAGCCTGTCAGTGCTCAGACCATACGCCGCACACTGCATCAAACTGGTCTGCATGACTGTCGTCCCAAAAGAGGGACACTTCTAAAGATGATGCACAAGAAAGGCTGCAAACAGTTTGCTGAAGACAAACAGACTAAGGACATGAATTACTGGAACCATGTCCTGTGGTCTGATGAGACCAAGATAAACTTATTTGGTTCAGATGATGTCAAGCGTGTGTGGCGGCAACCAGGCGAGGAGCACAAAGACAAGTGTGTCTTGCCTACAGTCAAGCATGGTGGTGGGAGTGTCATGGTCTGGGGCTACAGGAGTGCTGCCGGCACTGGGGAGCTACAGTTCATTGAGGGAACCATGAATGCCAACATGTACTGTGACATACTGAAGCAGAGCATGATCCCCTCCCTTCGGAGACTGGGCCGCAGGGCAGTATTCCAACATGATAACAACCCCAAACATACCTCCAAGACGACCACTGCCTTGCTTAAGAAGCTGAGGGTAATGGTGATGAACTGGTGAAGCATGTCTCCAGACCTAAACCTTATTGAACATCTGTGGGGCATCCTCAAACAGAAGGTGGAGGAGCGCAAGGTCGCTAACATCCACAAGCTCCATGATGTCGTCATGGAGGAGTGGAAGAGGACTCCAGTGGCAACCTGTGAAGCTCTGGTGAACTCCATGCCCAAGAGGGTTAAGGCAGTGCTGGAAAATAATGGTTGCCACACAAAATATTGCCACTTTGGGCCCAATTTGGACATTTTAACTTAGGGGTGTACTCAGTTTTGTTGCCAGAGGTTTAGACATTTATGGCTGTGTGTTGAGTTTTTTGGAGGGGACAGCAAATTTACACTGTTATACAAGCTGCACACTCACTACTTTATTGTATGTAATTGTAATTGTAGCAAAGTGTCATTTCTTCAGTGTTGTCACATGAAAAGATATGTGTGCGTGCTCAGAAACCTAAGATATTCTGTAATATGAGGTTCAGTCACCCAGAAATTTGGTGGTATAATAGGTACAGTATACAGTATGCGTAGTCAGCTTGGCCAGTATAAATGAAACAGAAAATATTAATTCCATGATTGGTTTTGAACATAGTCCAAGTGCTAAACTGTATGTAGGCCAAACAAGAAAAGAGTATTATATTGCAGCTTACCAATCCCTAGATGTGGTGGCTGCATTGGTTTTCTTTTTTATACAGTTTTTTCTTCATTTTCACCTGATGATCTGGCCAGTAAGTCTGTTATTTTTGAATTTCCTTTACCCTTTCACTGCCAGGCCTGAACGGCGTACGGACCTACAACACTGCTTCCAGCTGGCCAGGACCGTACGCCATATTCCTCACATTCCTCCTTTTACTATAAGCTTGTGGTCACTTCAGTGACTATGAACTTATATCAGAACTGTTGACGCTTGCTGAACAAAGCAATAGCTCTGATTAGCGGATAACAAGCTGAAAGCTATTAGTCTAAAATGTGACTGACCCCCTCCAACCCACCGCCGCTGCTGCTGTGTCTCTCACTTGCTGCTTCCTCCCCTCCACTTCCCTGCTACCCTACTAGTTACTGAACTGTCCAGCCCCCCCTTTACTGCCCCCTTCCCCGCCGCACCTGCATCCCACAACACTGATTGTGCGTTAGCTTACAGTGGCTGGGCCGATCTTGTTTTCCCGGGATGACTGGCTCCACAGCACGCATAGTACCAATGTCCAATCTTCTTCAACTAGATATGGACCCTCCTTTTATTTTCTGTAATTCTGTCACCACAAAGTCAGGAACTAATCAGTTATTAATTTGAAAATCAGAAAAGAAGGGTGAAATGTAAACTGACCAAAATAATTAAAGTGGAACCCAAGTAAAAAAAGAGTTAGAGACTTTGTTGGGTTTTATTGCTGCCTGTGTCTCGATTGGGCAGATATCCCTTTACTTCCTGTACCACAAACACAAGAAGGAATACATAGTAGTCTCTTCAAAATGAGAAGAAATTCTATCTTAGACAGCTGCCACCGGAACACATTTCCATTGGGAGATCTCATCCCTACCTCTGTTTCAGTGACAACAATAAAGTTTGGATTCTTCTTACTTTCTGTCCCAGTGATAATGGTCACTATGAGAAAACCTAAAGTGATACTAAAGTTTTGTTGTTTTTCGTTACCTGCTCTGTGCAGTGGTTTTGCACAGAGCAGCCTGGATCCTCCTCTTCTGGGGTCCCTCTTCGGTGCTCCTGGCTCCTCCCTCCTGTTGAGTGCCCCTATAGCAAGCAGTTTGCTATGGGGGCACCCGAGCCACAGTTCCCTGTGTCCATTCAGACACGGAGTCGAGCCCAGCCCCGCCTTTCTCTCCTCATTGGCCCACTGACTTTGACTGACAGCAGCAGGCGCCAATGGTGCCACGCTGCTGTCTCAGCCAATGAGGAGGGGAGTCCCGGTCAGCCAAGTCTCTCGTGGAACATCGCTGGAACTAGATGGACCTCAGGTAAGTATTAGGGGGGCTGGATCGGTACCTCGGATACCTAAATCTAGGCTGCAGTTACCCCTTTCCTCTGGCGGATTGTCAATGCCTTGCTTCCAGAAGTATTACTGGCCGGCAGTGTTGGTAACTGTTCGCTGGTGGTTTGCTCAACTTTAATCCAACCCATCATTTAACCTGGAGGCTGCTGTCCTGGGATCCTACTCAGCCTTGACTAATTTGGTCTACCGAGGGAGGAGGGCTACACCGCAGGCAATGACCCCAATGCGTACAACAGTTCGGGTATGGGAGCAGGTGATGAAGGCCCTTGGGGTAGACAATACTATCTCGCCCCATACTCCATTGTGGGGCAATCCTAAATTGCCACATCTTAGATCCATTCCTGATCCCAGTGTATGGCCCAGATATGGCATTACAAAAATACAACACATTATGCCAGCCGGCCAGCTACTTCCCTATCCTGCCTTAAAGGAAACTTTTCAGCTTCCTTCCTGGATGCTTTTTAGATATTTGCAATTGAAACGCGCAGTACAGCCGCAGTTCCTGATATTCGTTACTGTAACACAGAGTGGAACGGTTTCTTATCATCTGTAACGTGGATACAATACTTTTTTCAATTTATTTCCACATTATGAGTGGTGAAACAGACAGGGATTCCCACCTTTTCCACTCCTAGCGGGCTGTTGTGTACTGTTAGTATGCAAGACAAGATCCTGGCACACGCCCTTTGGACAAAAATCCGACGCTCGGTTGGCCAACAATCGTACCGTGTGCATGAGACTCAATGTCTCGTACACATGTTCCGATTATCGGATGATAAAAATCGCTTTCGGATTGATCGTTCGATAATCTGATTGTTGTTACACAAATTTCGACAGCCGATCACGACAATCCGTCCAACAAAATCCGAAGGGACAAACATGAAAACTTTGCTGGGACGACAGCCCATCGTACGACAATCGTTTAATCAGTACAGTATGCGTCCGGTAAAAATCGATAGACGAACACCAAGCATGATCGGAAACACGAAAATAAACCAGAAGGACACAGGGGTCACACGGATTTGACATCATTTCATATATGTAGCTACGCACAGCGGAAGGTTTTTCCAGACAAAAATCTTGCTTTTCAAAGAGCACATTTTGCACTGTTGTATTCGAATATTAGTTTTATGCAACAAACTGCAAACGATACATTGTACGATAACCGGAAAATGTGCTATGTGAGCGTCACAGGACACGTATCTGTTCCAGACACACACCAAACGTAAGTTAGGTAGAGGGAGATTCCATATAAGGTGACACAAAGGGTATAAACAGAAAGCGCCGCTCTCGTCACCCCCTCCCCTCCTCTCCACCCTGGTATGGTCAGTTACAGCAGAGCTCCGCCCATTACTGTTAGCGCGCGAACCTTCCCGCCCAGCACACACTCTTTGCCCCGCCTTTTCCTCAGGAAGTCTCGCGCTTGATCAGGGGAGAAGTGACGGCCATTGTACTGCTGTGTGGAGCGCTCGTTGTTGTTAGCGTGCTTCGCCGTGTCCTCCGTCTGATAACATCATGTCTCGTTACCTGCGGCCCCCAAACACGTCTCTTTTCGTCCGTAATATAGCAGACGACATCAGGTGAGCTGATGGGAGAGGAAAGGGCCTGGGAGGCGGGCTTCATCACAGCGTGTGCTGGAGTCTTACAGTGTGAGCGGAATGGCGGGGACACCCCGAGGCACATCGCCCCCTGGAGGTGGTGTGTGAGCTGTGCGCCGTTCCCTTCCACCTGGCGGGCTTGTAGGCCTTTGTATGACCCGTGTGATCCCAGCACATGGTGTGTGTGTGTGTGTATGTATGTATGTATGTATAGCGGCCTTCTCAGCACATTGTGTGTGTGTATGTATGTATAGCGGCCTTCTCCGCATACTAGCGCACAGGCCTTGGCCGCTCAGATGACGGGGAACCCGTTCTTGTTTTATAGAACGCTGGTTGCCTACCTGTAAAACGGCCTGTGCACTACATGAGGGGGAGGTTTTGTCAGAAAACGCTGGGTTATCCTGCACCTCTGTACACTGTGCGCATGCTCAGTTGTAGACACTTCCTAAGGGCTGGTTCACTCCAAAACATGGGGCGGGAAAGATGTATGCCATGTGTTTCCTGTACTGCAGGTGAGAGCAAAGAATGACACCCCACTAATTGCAGGGTACAGTACCACAATATTAAGTAGCTGGATGCAGCACATTCTGTAGTATTGCATGTCCTTTTTTTTTTTTTCCCCATATTCCAGTGAATTTAGCCCATTCAAATGAAGTCACACAACCAGCTCTCAGGGTAGGCTCACGTCTTATGCGTTTTTAGGTCATGGCCGTTGCTTAGAAATCCCATTGAACAAATTTCTTATATGGGTCCCATTCACATCTGTGCATTTTATTTATTTTTTTTTTCTGTGTATGAGTGCCAATACTTTTTCTCAAGTATTCGCCAATACATTACCTATCTTTAGTGTCGGGTGACAGTTTTTGATAGGGCTCATTCACACCATATCTGCGTGATGGTAAAACCACAGATGTCTTGCAGAGACACCAGTTTTTCATATGCTTTTCAGTTTTTGCAGCCTGTTCAGATGGGCTGGCTACAGTGCTAGTCATGTGCAGTTTTTTCTAATCTCATACACTAGTTGCATTGGAATTGCACCTGAACTGTACATATGTGAACCGAGTCTAAAGGTATCTGTTTTCGTACCAGAGCATTTTGCACAAGTGCTTTAGTGTCCGTGCAACGCTAATGTTTTGATGTGTTGTACACGCAGGATGTCATTTTGGGCTTTATAGCCTTCAGTGGAAGCACCCGATCCATGTACATGAGTTTTGGTAGCTTTTGTTTAACCACTTCAATTTCAGGCACTTCCCCCTTCCTGCCCAAGCCAGCTTTCAGCGCTGTTGCGGTCATGCAACACTGCACCCAAGCTAAACTTTTCTCATTTTGTACCCACAAATAGAGCTTTCTTTTGGTACTATTTGATCACCTCTGGGGTTTTTATTTTTGCTAAACAAATTAAAAAAAAAAACAAATGTTTACATTACCCCCCGCCCTTTCGTTTGTTATAAAATGTTGTAAATAAAGTCCCCTTTCACACTGGGGCGGGAGGTGCATCGGCGGTAAAGCGTCGCTACTTTTAGCGGCAGTATTCAGCCGCTAGCGGGGTGGTTAACCACTTCCATACAGGGCATTTTTACCCCCTTCCTGCCTGAGCCAGCTTTCAGCGCTGTCGCACTTTGAATAACAATTGCGCGGTCATACAACACTGTACCCAAATGAAATTTTTATCATTTTTTTTTCCCCACTAATAGAGCTTCTTTTGGTGTTTGATCACCTCTGTGGTTTTTATTACTTGTGCTATAAACAAAACAAGAGTGACAAGTTTGAAAAAAACAATATTTTTTTACTTTTTGCTATAATAAATATCCAAATTTTTTTTTTTCTTAAACAAATTTTTTCCTCTGTTTAGGCCGATACGTATTCTTCTACATATTTTTGGTAAAAAATATCACAATAAGCATATATTGGTTTGCGCAAAAGTTATAGCGTCTACAAAATAAGGGGGTAGATTTATAGAATTTTTATTATTTTTTTTTTACTAGTAATGGCGGCAATCTGCGATTTTTTTTTTTATTGTGACTGCGATATTGTGGCGGACACATCGGACAATTTTGACACATTTTTGGGACCATTCACATTTATACAGCGATCCGTGCTATAAAAATGCATTGATTTACTGTGTAAATGTGACTGGCAATGAAGGGGTTAACCAGGAGGGGGAGCTATAGGGTTAATCGTGTTGCTAGGGAGTGATTCTAACTGTGGGGGGAGGGGACTCACAAGGAGAGGAGACCGATTGGTGTTCCTCTGTACAAGGAACACACCATCGGTCTCCTTCCATCTGACAGGATGTGGATCTGTGTTTACACACAGATCCATGGTCCTGCTCGGTTACCTGGCAATCGCGGGTGTCCGGCGGACATTGCGGCCGCCGGCACGCGCACCGGGACCGGAGCGATGTGGCGCGCGCCCCCTGGGCTGCCTGGAAGGCTGCGCCGTCATATGACAGCGGCCCAGAACAACAGCTGCACCGTCCCGCCGTAATATGACGGCGGGCAGGCAGCAAGTGGTTAAAAACCACCGCAAAGCACCTCTGCAGAGGTGCTTTGCCGGAGGTATAGCAGTGGTGCCCCATTGATTTCAATGGGTAGGAGCGGTATACACACAGCTCCAAAGATGTTGCTAGTAGGACTTTTTTTTTTTTTTTTTTTCCCATCCTGCTAGCGCACCGCTCCTGTGTGGAAGCCCTCGGGGCTTTCACACAGGAGACACAGCAGCAGCTGTTTCTGGTCCGTTTGCAGGCGCTTTTTTAGCGCAAAAGCGCCTGCAAAACGACCAAGTGTGAAAGGGGTCTAAGGGTTTTCTCCTTTGCTGACAGGCACTGATGAGGTGGCACTCAGAGGCGGCACTGATGGGCACTATGATAGGTGTAAATGGGACCTGAAAGTGAAATTAGTGTGTGTGTGTGTATACACAAGAACAATGCTCTAAAAGGAAAAAAAAATAGTTCTGGAGGTGTTTGTTGCACATAAGGCAGCCTATTCAAAGATGGCCATACACTATGCAGTCTGACTTCAAGCTCTGTACAGTTGCCTTTGGATTTACCATAAGTATGGAATTGTTCAGGTGCGTCCTCCAATCTATTAAATGTGTATCAAATCAGACAGAACCTTGCATAGGGCTGGGGAAAAAAATCGACTTGAATCGAGTTGATGTCAAATCGATTTATTTTCAGCAAATCTAGATTTTTTTTTTTTTTTAGTTTTTTTTTTTTTTTTTTTTTTTCCACCAGGACTGGCGCGGTGTCCATCAAAAAAAAATTTGAATCGTGAATCAAGTTGTGGTGTGTGTGTGTTTTTTGTTTTGTTTTTTTGGAGAAAATTGCCCAGCTCTACCCTTGCACTGCATAGCTGATGGGAGACCTAAGGCCCCTTTCACACTGGGGCGGTAGGGGGCGTCGGCGGTAAAACAGCACTATTTTTAGCGCTTTTACCGCGGTATTCGGCCGATAGCGGTGCGGTTTTAACCCCCCGCTGGCGGCCGAAAAAGGGTTAAAGCCACTTGTATAGCCGCGGGTATTACCACGGTATAGCCGCGCTGTCCCATTGATTTCAATGGGCAGGAGCGGTGAATACACCCCTCCAAAGATGCGGCTGACAGGAGGTTTTTTTCTTCTCCTGCCAGCGCAACGCTGGCAAACAGCGGAGGCTGTTTTGGGGCGGTTTGCAGGCGGTATTTTTAGCGCAATAACGCCTTCAAACCGCCCCAGTGTGAAAGGGGCCTTATGGAGATTGTACAATCAAATTGTACAGAAAGTGGGTAGAAATGAGGTGGCATAGTATTGAGGGAGGTGTGGTTCAGAGTGGTACGCATGCCCTATTCTGTGATGCAGCAAGGCAGTGAATTATGGAATATGCTCTACAGGAAATGATGGAATCTGAGATATATATATATATATTTTATTTCGGATGAAAATTCAAACCTGCTATAAATGAGGCAAGTGAGCACATTGTTTTGGCTTGAGCAGAAAATACATTGAAAAGTCTTTTAGTTGTATTGAAAAGTGAACGTAGAAGATGCTCACCTTTTGGGAGCATGTTAGATGTTCCACCTGATTATAGGGTGGAACATGTGACCTGTTCCCAGTGTTGCAGCCCCCTTCCCTGCAGCAGCACAGGGAGAAGTTCCATGTACTGGCTTTCACTGTTTGGACAGCATGGCCCGTGCGGGGCTCCGCCCACATGTACTGTCTTGGAGAAGCCGCCCCCGCCGGGAAGACATATTGCTCAACAGGAGGGATTCCCCTGTCAGGACTGTCTGTGTTGATGAGGGAATCGTGCAAATTTCTTTCCTGCAATCTGTGGTTGCAGGAAAGAAATTTAAACTGTCTGGCTTGCCTTAAAAGCATTTTTTTTCCCATCTCTAGAATTGTGGAGACGAAATTGCATGAATTAGAACAATGGCATTAAATGGATTAGTGATAGTGAAGCTACATTAGGTCCTTTCACACAAGCGTTTTGTCTGGATCTATCTATTTTTTTTTTTTTTCAGACAACCACAATTTATACCTAAAGGCAGACCAATGTTATTGGATTAAAAAAAAAAAAAAGAATTAAAGGTTTTCATCCTCTTCTGATTTTTGCAGACTTACAGATGTCTTCTGTTTCTACGCTAGAAGTCTTCTTTTCTCTCTTTACTTTTGACCAACCCTGACTTTTTCTTTTAAAAAAAGGGGGGGGGCATGTAAAATGTGGAATGTATACCGATAACTGAAGCCAGATGTATGAACTTATAGGATTCAAGTTTCATAAGTGTGAAATGGCTTACTTTTTTCCACCCAAAAAATGTGGATTGAGATCCAGAAATGTAAACCAAGTTTTTCTTTTTTTTTTTTTTTCTTTTTTTTTCCTGATTGCTACAGGGTTTTGACAGTGTTTTTTCAGCGTATTAAATATAAACTACATGGTTTTTATTTCAGGTCTGAAGATATTCGCAGAGAATTTGGTCGATATGGCCCTATTGTTGATGTATATGTCCCCCCTTGATTACTACACACGACGTCCCAGAGGATTTGCATATGTTCAATATCCTTTCTTCCCTCAACTGGGTTATGAGGGAAAATGTCCTTAACAAAGATTGTGTGAGAGGTAACTGCACACAACACAAATTGCTTTGATAATCCCTTTTATGTTGCTCACTATACTTAGCAAAGTAATTCATGAGCATGCTTTGTTTTTTAACTTTCTGTGCAATGTAAAACTAACAAAGATCTAGTAGTTACGGTAGTTTACTAGTAAATATTGCAACAAATCCAGTCAATTTTATTGTGTCCACATATAGTTATGGATAGATAATTTCCTTCACTTTAAATCTTTTTCCTAATTCTGCTGTTCTGTTACCTCAGAATTGTAAAGCTGTACATTAAAGGCGAAGCCACAGAGAAAGCATGAAAAGAACTTTAGAGTAGAGACAAGTAGACAAAGCAAAGACCCCTTAATGATCAGGCTTGAAGAATAAAAGGGAAATTGGGAAAAGAAAAGCTGGAAGGACAAGCCAAATAGGAGTCAAAGCTTCGCTTAATTCACAAAAGTGGGAAAGTTATTTTTGAAAGTTAAAGATAAAAGCATGAAGCCCCTCCTGACAATGTCCTTCTGACAAGCTTAGAAATAAAAGGTCAAGATGTCGTTGAATGGTGACCAAGATTACAGGAGACTATGTATCCTACCTTCATGTGTCCTCTTGTGTAAGTAC
Organism: Aquarana catesbeiana; assembly: GCF_042186555.1. Taxonomy (NCBI): domain Eukaryota; kingdom Metazoa; phylum Chordata; class Amphibia; order Anura; family Ranidae; genus Aquarana; species Aquarana catesbeiana. The sequence continues at coordinate 424,629,703 of NC_133325.1, forward strand.
GCAACTTGATATGGATGGCAATAGGGTTTGACTAGTTATCAGTCTGCAATTTTGCAGGTGGATCAAGATTGTGTGTGTGTGGGGGGGGTTCACGGTTTGGCTATTCCATCCTTAGATGAAAATGGTGACTTATAAACACTACACGCGTGCCTGCTGTATGTAATGTTCCAAATTTCAGTTCAGGGTAGGTTAGATTTCAAAGGTAAATATCCTTGGCATGGTGTTTTTGCATGGTATGGTATTTTGCTTCTGTATTGTCATGTTACATTTTATTTTTTTCCGGCTTTATTTTTCTAACTATTTACTGCCAAGGTATGTCCTATTACGTCCTGGGGCTTGAGTGGTGGTTTCTGAATGATGCCTGCAGCTACGGGCATCATCCAGATATTCTTTTCTGCCGGCGATTCCCTGCATCGTAAAAACAATTGTAGCAGCTTGATCATTTTTACAGGTTGTAGGAGGGGACCAGATGGTCCCGGCAGTCTGACGTCACGTCCGGCGGAAGTTAATCTTGTTGTGTACTCGGCTGGAAAGGCTGAGGTTGGGTTTTTTGTTTTTGGGCTCTTTTTTTTTTTTTTTTTTTTTTTTTTCCCTTTTCTGCCTAGAGGAGAGATGTGGGGTCTTATAGACCCCACATCTCTCCATAAAGAGGACCTGTCGTGCACTATTCCTATTACAAGGGATGTTTACATTCCAGTAATAAGAATAAGTGATAGGGAAAAATTAAAATAAAATAAACAAAATAGCGCCCCTGTCCCCCGCGTGCTCGCACACATAAGTGAAACACATTACGTACATCGTGACCTGCAGTGGTAAACGGCATTCAAACCACACATGAGGTATCACTGTGAATGTTAGAGCAAGAGCAAAAATTCTAGCACAAGACCTCCTGCCCTGTAAGCTCTAGAACAGGTAACCTGTAAATATAGTAAAGCGTTGCCTATGGAGATTTTTAAATAGTTTGGCGCAATTTTAAAGCATGACTTACATCTTTCAATTATACAAAAAAATTGGACTAACGTTACGGTTTGTTTTTTTTAATTCATGATTTTTTTTTTTCCCCCAAAAAGCGTTTAGAAAATTGCTGCGCAAGTACTGTGTGATATGAAAAGTTGCAACAGCATTAATTTTATTCCCTAGAGTCTCTGCTAAAAAGAAAAAAAATGATGATTTTTACATGTAGGAGAGAAGTGCAAGAATAGGCTTGGGCAGAAAGTGGTTAATAGAATCTCAAGTATCTTTTACCTTTTGGAAGCATGTTGCTTCCATATTTAGGATGTAATATGCTCCTATCTGTGACAGGCAGGGGGTGATCCTCTCCCTGTACCTGCTGTCACAGCAGCACGCCTGTGTGAAGATATGCCACACCGCCTTGTCAGTCATTCACATCTGCGAAAGAAATACTACAAGTTCCCTCTTTCAGTGTGGCAGACGTACTTGTATTTTGATTGGGCTGTGAGTTCGCTGCTCAGCATGCTCATAGTTCATTCTTTCTCTAGCTTTGTATCCACCCATACGGGGGAGATGGGCACAAAGCTAGAGGAAGGCTGACCTTGCACCTGTGATCTGATGATCGTGCTTACATTACACTGCAAGCTCCAGTTAAAAATGTAAAAATCCCCCCCCCCCCCCCCCCCCCCTTTTTTTTTTTTGTTTTTTTTTTCCTTCAAATATGTGCATTTATTTGGGGGGGGGGGGGGGTTTAAAGGTGAACTTGGCCTTTTAAAATTCAGATTTTGCCCTGTGCATATAGTTGAGGAGATGGCCAGAATAAGTTTAAGGTGTATGAGGTTGATGCAGGGTTAAAAAAAAAAAAAAAAACTGCTGTGTTCTCAATGGCAGCCAAAAGCATTCAGTTTACATTTTTCCAGTATTCTTCTATCCTAGTTCTAGCAGGCTGTTCTGTGGTTTTGAGACTAGTTTATATTGCCTGTTTCTGCATGTGTACAAAGTTGCTTTCCCAGAGGATTAGTAATGTAAGTGGTGGGTGTGAGATCACCTACCTAGAATTGCAAGACATTTTAAAAGTAGTTTGCGCTTAAGCATCTTACTGTTTATGGGGCTGCTTTGCATGAGAACGGTAAATTTGCTAGGTAACATCAGCTATTTGCTTCTTTTGGGACCTATGAAATATAGAAACCTCCAAAGCCCTACTGAGGTCACACATGGCAATTAGGAAAAGGTCTGATTTTAGACTCTGGCCTTCTGTAAAAAGCCATGGCTAGATCATGTAGTATGAAAAGGTATGAAATTTGATTCGTTTTTCTCACCCTAAAGAGCTGTGTGGTTTCATAAAGATGTTGCAGAGGAGGCTGAGCTCTGATGCGGTGATTGGTCTGCTTTTTATTCACTGACGACGTCCCCCTTTTTTTCCTTTTTTTTTTTTTTTTTTTTTGTGTTAATATATTTGAGGTAATTTAAAATTCATATATAACCTGCACAGTGCATATTACATGGTAAAAGGCATTTCAAATGCCATACTCTTGCGTGGTGTTTTTTTTTTTGGGGGGTATTAGTGGCATCTGTGCATAGATGTTTGTAAATTCTTCCTTTTTAGATTTATTAGTTGTCGGAAACCTTTTCAAATGTTGCCTGTTTTTTGTGAGGTGCGGCTTCACTTGACTGAGCACACACACTCTTAGGATGAACATGGTAGCATAGCGGCTGCCATAGCTTGGTACTTCTGAAATGCTAGTTGCCTGGATGGAATGATTTTTGGAAGTGGGGAAACTAGATGGCAGATTATGCTGTATTTACAGACCTGACTTTCCTAAGCTTGTGTGTTGCTTCTTGGTCAATATCTGAAAGCACCAGTGAACCTTCAGTTGAAATTGGCTAAATACATTCCAGATGCCTCAAAACAAGTCTTAAGCTGGCCATAGAATATAGAGCAAATATTCTTAGGAAAATGTGTACGAAAGTTCTCAGAACATTTGCTTGCTGTTCAAAAAGTTTTTATTTTTTAACATTTAATCTTGGAATGAATTGAATGGACTTTACAGAATGAAATGCCACATACTGTTAGAAATTTGTCCAGAAATTTTCCATCCTGCTCCTTGAAATTTCTTAAACTTTCTTAGAAGTAGAGGTGCACTGAATGGAAATCTTGGTGCCGAAAATGGGTTTTTTTTTAAATATATTTATATTTTTATATATAAGTCGACTGTTTCTTTAATATCAATTTTAAATATGAATCTCAGTCATTATTAGCACATTTAGTCCAAGAAAAATGTATCACTTTAAATTCTATGAATGTCTGCACACAGGTCTATTGGGCTTCCATTGTGGTAGTAAAAAATCATGCATGCTGCCTTTTTAGTCAGTTGGGGGAAAAAAAAAAAAAAAGCATCGTTAATGCACTCATCTTATGTTTTTGCGGTTTTTCAATCAGGTGACCTATGAAAAACTACATAAGCACAGTAAAAATAGTCACGAATTTGCGGCAAAATCCCCTCCGTGTTCCAGTGCTATTATCGGCACTTGGTTTCTTTTACTGGTATTCTGCCGATAACCACACCATTTTTGGACTAAATGTTTTGGTGCATCTCTACTTGGAACCCTTTCCCAAGACTTTTTGTTCAAAATGCTACCCATTTGTGGCCCAGCTTTAGTTCTGTTTTCTTGATAAATTAGTTAGAAACTGCTAATTGTGTTTAATGCCAGTGTGCTGTCACACTTGTTCTCTGCAGAGGTCTGACATGCCCCCTGCTGAGTCGCAGGTCTCCCCAGTCAGCAAGAATATTATTGGAGCTATAGGTCTGACTTGGTAGGGGTGAATGTTGGACCCTCGCCAAAGCGTGTTTCCACACAGCATGAATCGTTCTCTACAGGGGACACTTTAGGCTTCTTAAAAAAAAAAAAAAAAAAAAAACGCTTTGTTTTCAAGCACCTGGTATATGGGGTTTAAAAATTTCAAGCTAGGGATGGGACAGCTGGCATTTTCAAGATCAGCAATAGCAAACCCTGTATTTCCTTCTGTTTGGTGTCTGGACCTGTTTACTTAAATATTCCTCAGTGCAGAGCAGCAGTAATTCTGCAGACTAGGACTGTAATGACCCCTGCTGGTACATTTAACATTTAGTGGGAACCAGCACTATTTCATCTTTTTGTAAAGAACCTTGACTGCAAGCACATTTGAAGATGTCCGTGATGCGAAGATGCTTTGCATAACCTGGACAGAAGATGGATTTGTGGACGTCAGATTGAAATTCAGTTTGCACAGGGAGACAGGAAAAGTAAGTATACAGCAAAGAAAATCTTTGCATATTTTACTCTAAAGTGACACTAAACACTGGTTAAATACAAATTCTGTAAGTATGTTGTAACTCAAATGTAATTTTCCACTGCTATGTTCATTCTCTGTGGTCCCATGATATATGATGTAAGAATGTAGTCAGCATGGAGTAAGAGTACAACAAATCAACAGAGATGGATTTCTAAGTGACAGGCAGTGCACGCGGAAAACCTGCACAGCTTTACACACCCCAAAGCTGACAATCTCCGCATCTCTCCTAGTTTAGAGTCTGGAGCTGCAGCCTGCTATTCAGTGCAGTTAGAGTGTAAGCTGTCAGCATATGTTGTGAAAAATTTTAAGTTTGAGGGTCAGGTCACACCCACAGCGCAAGTCCAGGGTGGGATTTATTTTCTGCATCAAAAAACGCATGTACAATAGGTTATATCGTTTTCAATGGCATAGTTCACACCAGAGCTTGCAGTTCTTGTGTGTTCCAGGAAAAAAAGTAGAACATTCTTCCTGCACTGGAATGCTGTAAAATGCACTGGAACACATGTCCTTAAGGTTTAAGAAGGGGGGGGGGGGTACAAATGCACTGGACTGCATCAAAAACGCATATGCAGGAAAGCATCTGGACTGCGTTTCTGTGGTGTGAACTGGCCCTAAGTTTTTGTGAATAAAAATATCTTGACAATGGCACATGCCGGGTACTACATTTGAGGCAAGGCTAATGTAGTACATGGCTTTGTGCTGTGTTGTCAGATCGTGCCCTTTTGTGAATGAAAGCCTGCTTCTCAACTTGCAATGCTTCACAACATAAGCTGACTGTTCTCACACTCTCTGTACACTAAATAGCTGGCTGCAGCTCTGGACTCTGTAAGCTAGAGTAGAGCAATGAGGCAGTAGCTGCAGAATGGGGGGGGGGGGGGGGGGGCCTATATGTATGTGTTTCAGGAGGAGTGTAGCTACAGACACATTTATTTTTAATGTGGGCTTTAGCAAGCTTTTTCCTTTTTTAAAGTGGTTGTAAACTCTTGAAATCTGAACAAAGCACATGTATCTGTAGTGTTTACTTCTGAAGTTTTTTGACGCAAGATAAATAACAGCATATGTTTCTCTTTTGATAGCATGGAAGTGTCAATTGTGAAATGGCTTTAAAGTCTTACTCCATGAGCTTTAAAAAAAAAAAAAAAAATATCACCCTTGCAAAGGCTACATGCTTGCTATGTCTAGAAGTGCCTGAATATGGTTTAAATACTTAGCCTTTTATCCTCACTACCCAGCAGGGTCCTTCAACCAGTCCCATGCAGCCTTCCCTGTAAGCTGCGACTGGCTCACACTCCAGCCGCCTTGGCCTCTGTATATTCATACTGAGGCTGTGCCCAGAGACTGGAGCTATGGGCAGAGGAGAGGGCAGGGGTGTAAGGCAAGTACTGCAGCCTGTACAGTAACCTCTAGCCATAACAAGCATTTAACCTTTTTCAGGGGTGAATAAAATTCCTAGTGCTGGGCTTTCATATTCTGTAAGTTTGCTAGTTTTTCCATTTTCATTTTTATCCTTCCACTTCATAGCACCCCAATCAAATGAAATCCAAGGAGGGGCGGAGCTCCTATGGTTCTTCACGTTATGATGATGACAGATCCAGGCGCTCTAGAAGCCGCAGTTATGAGAGGCGAAGGTCCAGGAGTCGATCTTATGACCAGAACTATGAGAGATCCTACAGTCCTAAAGGGTAAGTCTTCCATGCTTGTATTGTAACTATCTTGCTGTAAAAAAACTCCTTATGGTTTGTATTCACTTCCCCACCTTGTCTCTTCCCCCATCAGGAGATCTGATAGACCGCGCCGTAGCAGAAGCCGATCAAATCGTGGCAGGTACATATCTTTTCTGTTCTGATAACTTTTACTTTTGTCAATTTGTCTAGTGTACAGATTTTGCACAGTATGGAGATGAGGTATGGTACTTTACATTTTAACTTTTCAGCCATTCTTAATATCCTGCTAAAGAGTAGATGTGCTAGTCAGAAAAGTGTATGTGTGTGTGTATATATACAAGTGCTAGTATCAGTAGATCACTGCTTTGTTCGGACATTCCGACAACAAAATCCATGGATTTTTTCTGACGGATGCTGGCTCAAACTTGTCTTGCATACACACGGTAACACAAAGTTGTCGGAAAATCCGATCGTTCTGAACGCGGTGACGTAAAACACGTATGTCAGGACTATAAACGGGGCAGTGGCCAATAGCTTTCATCTCTTTATTTATTCTGAGCATGCGTGGCACTTTGTCCGTCGGATTTGTGTACACACGATCGGAATTTCCGACAACGGATTTTGTTGTCGGAAAATTTTATCTCCTGCTCTCCAACTTTGTGTGTCGGAAAATCCGATGGAGCCCACACACGGTCGGAATTACCGACAACACGCTCCGATCGGACATTTTCCATCGGAAAATCTGACCGTGTGTACGGGGCATTAGTCAGCCCTGATCTCTGCTAGCACTTTTTTTTTTTTTTTGTAGCGATTCTGACAGCCCTTGACACCCCCCACCCCCCCCCCCCCCCCCACCCCCCCTGCGAGTCATACCAGGTACCTATAAATTTATTGGCCAAACGAAAGGTACACTAGCAAAGAGGCCACAGGATACTGAGCATGACAGATGAGAGTGATGGGAGAATCTGCACTGTCAGATTCAGGCTTGGTTTTTAAACCTGTATACAGCAGCGGCACCCTGACAGACGACCGAGCAGAGGACACAAAACACGTCAATTTTGTTTGGGTACGTCGCACAACCGCGCAATTGTCAGTTAAAGCGATGCAGCACGGGGCTGAAGTAGTTAACATAAAATATAATTGTTGAGCAAATAGATACCAAAAACATGTCAAGACTTTGTTTTAACATCATTACTAGGCCAAATGTACCATTATCCCATTTCTTCTTTGCCTATTACACTTGTAGCAACTAGAATGACCATACCACAGTAAAGAATGTGCAGGAGTAACCGAGATCACGAACGCTACACATTCTTTACTGTGGTCGGTTTAGCCGGGCTCCCGCTTTAAAAAGGTATGTCTCTGCCCACGGCTAATCTGAGGATCCTCCACATAGTCTAAGGCAGTGTTTCTCAATTCCAGTCCTCAAGGCGCACCAACAGGTCATGTTTTCAGGATTTCCCTCAGATAAAACGGCTGTGGTAATTACTAAGGCAGTGAAACTGATCAAATCACCTGTGCAAAATAAGGGTAAGCGTGAAAACATGACCTGTTGGTGCGCCTTGAGGACTGGAATTGAGAAACACTGGTCTAAGGGTCATCACAAACCGCTCCCCTCGTGTGTGTGAATGGGGTCTTGCATGTTTAACAGAAGCTACCGGTTATATTCAATGATATAACAAAAAGTGCAGCGCTGGATATATATACAAAACCCAAAATTGGTATTACTAATGAAGGACAGAAAACTTTCATATGTGATCCATAAATGGTGAAAAAATAACACAAGTGCTTCACTGTAAAGGTATGTGTGCGTGATTTAATACCAATTTTACATCCACATATTTTGAGAGTCCAAAATACAAAAAGTGTCCAAAGGAACGAATAGACGTGACTTTTTTTTATATATGGATAAATCCGTGACTGTCACCGTGTTGAACGCCCGTCACCTGGTATAGATTAAAGGCTTACCAAGACAGCCTCTGATCAGAGGCATAGAGCTAACAGCTTGGGGTTTTCACTCCACAGCGACTGGAACTTTATCTGGGATGATGGATGTAGATCAGCAAGCGATCACCATAGGCCTCCAGACAGCAGTCCAATCAGGAAAAAACTCTCACCGATATGAAGGTATCCAAGTGGAAAGAGAAACTCCAATAGTATAGAGCGTTTTAACTTTCATTTATTAAAAAACGCCACACTGGCATCCATAAAAAACTTTTCCTGGCACCCTGATGTCATTTCTGACGAAACGGCCGTAGGGTTGACACGCTCGTACCGACGGCGCATGCGCGGAGTTTCGTTTTAAAGCTGAGTTTGTTCTTTGCAAAGAAAAGTTTTTTTATGGATGCCAGTGTGGCGTTTTTTAATAAATGAAAGTTAAAACGCTCTATACTATTGGAGTGTTTCTCTTTCCTCTTGGATACCTTCATATCGGTGAGAGTTTTTTTTCCTGATTGGACTGCTGTCTGGAGGCCTATGGTGATCGCTTGCTGATCTACATCCATCATCCCAGATAAAGTTCCAGTCGCTGTGGAGTGAAAACCCCAAGCTGTTAGCTCTATGCCTCTGATCAGAGGCTGTCTGCTAAGCCTTTAATCTATACCAGGTGACGGGCGTTCAACACGGTGACAGTCACGGATTTATCCATATATAAAAAAGTCACGTCTATTCGTTCCTTTGGACACTTTTTTTGTATTTTGGACTCTCAAAATATGTGGATGTAAAATTGGTATTAATCACGCACACATACCACTACAGTGAAGCACTTATGTTTTATTTTTTCACCATTTATGGATCACATATGAAAGTTGTCTGTCCTTCATTAGTAATACCAATTTTGGGTTTTGTGTGTATGTGTGTATATATAGATATAGAGATATAGAGATAGAGAGATATATATGTAAATTAGAATATTTTGAAAAACTTGATTTATTTCAGTAATTGCATTCAAAAGGTGTAACTTGTACATTATATTTATTCATTGCACACAGACTGATGCATTCAAATGTTTATTTCATTTAATTTTGATGATTTGAAGTGGCAACAAATGAAAATCCAAAATTCCGTGTGTCACAAAATTCGAATATTGTGTAAGGGTTAAATTTTGAAGACACCTGGTGCCACAAACTAATCAGCTGATTAACTCAAAACACCTGCAAAGGGCTTTAAATGGTCTCTCAGTCCAGTTCTGAAGCCTACACAAACATGGGGAAGACTTCAGATTTGACAGCTGTCCAAAAGGCGACCATCGACACATTGCACAAGGAGGGAAAGACACAAAAGGTTATTGCTGAAGAGGCTGGCTGTTCTCAGAGCTCTGTGTCCAAACACATTAATAGAGAGGCAAAGGGAAGGAAAAACTGTGGTCAGAAAAATTGTACAAGCGATAGGGATCACCGCGCCCTAGTCAAGATTGTGAAAAAAAACCCATTCAAAAATGTGGGGGAGATTCACAAGGAGTGGACAGCTGCTGGAGTCAGTGCTTCAAGATCCACCACCAAGAGACGCTTGAAAGACATGGGTTTCAACTGCCGCATACCTCGTGTCAAGCCACTGTTGACCAAGAAACAGCGCGAAAACCGTCTCACCTGGGCTAAGGAAAAAAAGAGCTGGACTGCTGCTGAGTGGTCCAAAGTCATGTTTTCTGACGAAAGCAAATTTTGCATTTCCTTTGGAATTCGAGGTCCCAGAGTCTGGAGGAAGACAGGAGAGGCACAGGATCCACGTTGCCTGAAGTCTAGTGTAAAGTTTCCACCATCAGTGATGGTTTGGGGTGCCATGTCATCTGCTGGTGTCGGTCCACTCTGTTTCCTGAGATCCAGGGTCAACGCAGCCGTCTACCAGCAAGTTTTAGAGCACTTCATGCTTCCTGCTGCTGACCTGCTCTATGGAGATGGAGATTTCAGGTTCCAACAGGACTTGGCGCCTGCACACAGCGCAAAATCTACCCGTGCCTGGTTTACGGACCATGGTATTTCTGTTCTAAATTGGCCAGCCAACTCCCCTGACCTTAGCCCCATAGAAAATCTGTGGGGTATTGTGAAAAGGAAGATGCAGAATGCCAGACCCAACAACGCAGAAGAGTTGAAAGTCACTATCAGAGCAACCTGGGCTCTCATAACACCTGAGCAGTGCCAGAAACTCATCGACTCCATGCCACGCCGCATTAATGCAGTAATTGAGGCAAAAGGAGCTCCAACCAAGTATTGAGTATTGTACATGCTCATATTTTTCATTTTCATACTTTTCAGTTGGCCAACATTTCTAAAAAATCCCTTTTTTGTATTAGCCTTAAGTAATATTCTAATTTTGTGACACACGGAATTTTGGATTTTCATTTGTTTCCACTTCAAATCATCAAAATTAAATGAAATAAACATTTGCATGCATCAGTCTGTGTGCAATGAATAAATATAATGTACAAGTTACACCTTTTGAATGCAATTACTGAAATAAATCAAGTTTTTCAAAATATTCTAATTTACTGGCTTTTACCTGTATATCCAGCGCTGCACTTTTTGTTATATCTATTTAGTAGTGCCCTTATCAAGGTTATAGTGCTTAGCTGCAGGATATTCTTTCACAGGTTGTTATATTCACTTAGTTATTGTTTGCACACCTAGCGCAAATTTTTCCTTTAGAAACGGTTATATTCAATGCACTGTGAGTTAAACGGTTTAAAAGACAAAAAAAAAAAAAAAACGATACAATCTTTCTTTCCTGTAGATTTAATCGGCGGCAGCGATCACAATCAAGGTCCAACAGCAGATCTCGCTCCAAATCGCAGCCAAGAGAGGAAAAAAAAGAGAGGCGTTCTGGATCTAGATCGCATTCCAAAACAAAAGCAGATGGCAAACACAAAACAAGTTCTAGAGTGAGCAGGGAGTCGAGAAAAGAAGACCATGAAAGATCAAAATCTCCATCCCGCTCAGAGTCCAAGTCACGGTCAAAGTCAAGATCGCGATCTTGGAATAGTCATAAATCCAGTGGTCATTAATGCTTTTTCCCCTGAGCAGTTTTTATCCATGGAAATGTGAAGGGTTTTTTTTTTTTTTTATGAATTTTGTTAGTGCTACACCTAATTTTATGTCTGACAGCAAATGATCAAAGGATTTTAGGCCATCAGTCAAATTAAGCAGTTATCTTACTAATACAAAACATTCTGGTTCTTTTAGATTGGGGCCTTTTTAAACTTTTTATTCACCGGTAAAGTTCAAGGACTGTGATGCCTGGATGAGTTCATCTAACTGTATAGCGCTAAAGATGTTCTAAGGCCCCACAAGTTTCTCAGTTTGCTAGTAATTATGCTAGTACTTGAACTCTGAAAAGATTCTACAATTTTGCTGTTTGGGGCTTCTAACCTTTTCCTGCCTTGTATTTATAAAGGGAATTGATGTATTTTCAAAGCTGCAGGAAGACTTGTATTGGGCTTTATGTATTGGCCATCCACATAAACATATTTGTTAAATTGAAGCTGTATACTTTACAGCAAGTTTGGGGCAGGAAACCATTTGCTTTGTAACTTTTAATTTACATTTTGAGAGCCTATTTTTGTGACCAGCAGTATTGAGACAGGTTTTTTAGAATGGCTAACTGATCTACCTTAGACACTAGTTTCAGCACCCATTGGGTAAGGTTTGCTCTGATTCAAAACCTTGATCTTTAGCATGCAAGGAAGTGTAACTGTCATTTTTAGCTCCCCCTTCACCCCCAGCATCATATACTACTTGCCCTGCTGTCTGGAGTAGTGAAAAGGTTCTGTGTAAATCCCAGAACGAATTGTTGGAGAGTATTCAGGGCTGAGAACTTCCCCATGTGACAGGGCTAAGCAAATTTGCCATTTACCAGAACATTCACAGAAGAGGGGGGGGTGAGTCAATGTATAAGTTATCCTTATCTTTAGTCAGAAGTTTTCATACATAGTGCCTGGTAGTTTTAAAGATAATTCCTGTATTTTTATTGCACCCAATGCGCTAGGTTTTTCACAAAGAATGTTTTTGCCACCATTCTGACATGTAAGGGTGCCTCTGAAGAACCACAGTTGGTCAGAAATAAGCTGGTAGTTTAGTTCAGTTACAGAATATATGGACATGGAGGTCATCACTTGTTGGCTTTTTGTTTGTTGGGACTCAGCAATTTCATTTCACTTGCTGACTTTTGGTCTTATGCATTTTATGTAGTCAAGTGTTGGGCCCCCTTGGCATTCAAACAAGTAGGAGGACCTGGGGGGCTTAATGCAGATCACTGAGAGGTCTCAAGGAGTAAACTTTTGGATTATAGCCCACAAATTTTGTAGATCAGCTGAAACCCTTAGTTCTGTTAGATTGCCCCTATGTTCTTCAAAAGCACACTTTTACAATCCATTCATTTCATGTGTATACTTGGGTGTATATTTTATGTATGTGTACATTGTAATAACAATGTTGTCAATGAATGATTGTGGCACACTAGTGTCCGTCCTTTAAGAAATAATCAAATTAACACCCTTTGACTGTCTTATGCATTTGCAGGTACTTAAGATGACCTGTGGTTTCTTGCATTTGAATTTTTCTGTAGGTTATTAAATAGTGTTGGTTACAATTTTTGTACTAAAGTATTTTGTTTTTGGATTGGCAGTTACTATTATTTACTATGCAATCATTTATGTGCATGTCTTAAAAGTACATTTCATGTGGAAACTACAGTTTTAGCAGGCGACATGTTGAATTGAAGTTTGTATTTCTTTTCTTTATAGAGGCTGACAAGATATTTTTATATGTTCTCTCTAACCAATGCTGTATTTAAAAACAATTGGTTACTCTTTGAAAGTCTAAGATCTCGTGCTTGCTGTACATTTTGGCATAAGCTGAAATAAACTGGGGAAAAATTGGTATCTTAAAATTTTTCATTTTGGAGAGGTCAGAGTTCTTGGATGAATGGGTTGTATTTTTGCTCAGGAAAAAAGTCTAACACATTATTTGTAATGTGCATATACACACAGGCACATAAACAAGCACCGTGCATCCTTCAGTTAAAAAAAAAAAAAAAATTCAAGGGTTCCATATTCAAAGTAAATCGCTGGAAACAACTGCAGATGGCTTAACGCACCACTCTGAGCAAGGAGATGCAAAGAAAAGGTGGCAAAATGCTCATTTGCATATTTCAGAACATTAGAATAAGTTTGGGTGAACGCATATACACATGATGGGTGAAGTGTCAAAATGTTTTTGCTAACAAGGGTTAACCACTTAACCTGTAGAAAGTTTTACCCCCTTCATGATCAGAGCATTTTTTGCTATTCAGCACTGTTATTTTAACTGGCAGTTGCTTGGTCATGCAACACTGTATGTAAATTTAATTGTTGTTTTGTCACACAAATGGCTTTCATTGGTGGCAGTACAGCATTGCAAAAAGTGCAGCGCTAGAAAATCAATAATAACTAACATTGATTCATGACATACAATGTAGATATATCCCATAAGTGTGGTTAACAAATATACAGAATTTAACGTGATTGGCAGATATGTTTAACCACTTGACGACCGCCGCACGACGATATACGTCGGCAGAGCGACACGGGCAGGCAAAAGGACATACATATACGTCTTGCCTTCGGGCGGGCGGCGGTCGCCTTTGGTCTGGCAGCGATCAGAGATGAGGGGGAGGCCACCCGATCGTGGCCCCTCGCGATCGCTCCCAGCCAATGAGAATCATCCCCTGCCTGTGTGTACTGTGATGTCCTCTCTCCTCGACTCGGCAGTTTGCGTTCCAGCGCCGAGGAGAGAAGACTTCAATGTGAGTGCACCAAACACACACACAGTAGAACATGCCAGGCACACATTACACCCCCCACCCCCGGTCACACTGACACCAAGCAGATTTTTTTTTTTTTTTCTGATTACTGTATTGGTGTCAGTTTGACAGTTATTGTGTTAGGGCAGTTAGGGTTAGCCCCCTGTAGGTCTAGGATAACCCCCCCCCATAAAGTTTTAACCCCTTGATCACCCCGTCGCCAGTGTCACTAAGCGATCATTTTTCTGATCACTGTATTAGTGTCACTGGTGACACTATTTAGGAATGTAAATATTTAGGTTCGCCGTCAGCGTTTTATAGCGACAGGGACCCCCATATACTACCTAATGTTTTAACCCCTTGATTGCCCCCTAGTTAACCCTTTCACCACTGATCACCGTATAACTGTTACAGGTGACGCTGGTTAGTTTGTTTATTTTTTTTATAGTGTCAGGGCACCCGCCATTTATTACAGAATAAAGGTTTAGCCCCCTGATCGCCTGGCGGTGATATGCGTCGCCCCAGGCAGTGTCAGATTAGCGCCAGTACCGCTAACACCCACGCACGCAGCATACGCCTCCCTTAGTGGTATAGTATCTGAACGCATCAATATCTGATCCGATCAGATCTATACTAGCGCCCCAGCAGTTTAGGGTTCCCAAAAATGCAGTGTTAGCGGGATCAGCCCAGATACCTACTAGCACCTGCGTTTTGCGCCTCGGCCCAGCCCACCCAAGTGCAGTATCGATCGATCACTGTCACAAAACACTAAACGCATAACTGCAGCGTTCGCAGAGTCAGGCCTGATCGCTAACAGTTTTTTTGGTAGCGTTTTGGTGAACTGGCAAGCACCAGCCCCAGGCAGTGCCAGTACCCACGCACGCAGCATACGCCTCCCTTAGTGGTATAGTATCTGAACGGATCAATATCTGATCCGATCAGATTCATACTAGCGTCCCCAGCAGTTTAGGGTTCCCAAAAACGCAGTGTTAGCGGGATCAGCCCAGATACCTGCTAGCACCTGTGTTTTGCCCCTCCGCCCAGCCCACCCAAGTGCAGGATCGATCACTGTCACTTACAAAACACTAAACGCATAACTGCAGCGTTCGCAGAGTCAGGCCTGATCCCTGCGATCGCTAACAGGTTTTTTGGTAGCGTTTTGGTGAACTGGCAAGCACCAGCGGCCTAGTACACCCCGGTCGTAGTCAAACCAGCACTACAGTAACACTTGGTGACGTGGCGAGTCCCATAAGTGCAGCTCAAGCTGGTGAGGTGGCAAGCACAAGTAGTGTCCCGCTGCCACCAAGAAGACAAACAGGCCTGTCATGCCCATAGTGCCCTTCCTGCTGCATTCGCCAATCCTAATTGGGAACCCACCACTTCTGCAGCGCCCGTACCTTCCCCATTCACATCCCCAACCAAATGCAGTCGGCTGCATGAGAGGCATTTTTATGTCCTCCCGAGTACCCCTACCCAACAAACCCCCCCCAAAAAAGATGTGTCTGCAGCAGGCGCGGATATAGACGTGACACCCGCTATTATTGTCCCTCCTGTCCTGATAATCCTGGTCTTTGCATTGGTGAATGTTTTGAACGTTACCATGCACTAGTTGAGTATTAGCGTAGGGTACAGCATTGAACAGACTATGCACACTTTCACAGGGTCTTCCAAGATGCCATCGCATTTTGAGAGACCCAAACCTGGAACTGGTTACAGTTATAAAAGTTAGTTACAAAAAAAGTGTAAAAAAAAAAAATATATATATATATATATATATATATATATATATATATATATATATATATATATATAATATATATATATATATATATATATATATATATAATATATATATATATATAAAATTAAAAAAAATAGTTGTAATTTATTTTTTATCATGTTTGCTTTTCAGGTATGCAATTTTTTATACTTTACCGTTTACTGTGTTTTATTGTTAACCATTTTTTTGTCTTCAGGTACGCCATTCACGACTTTGAGTGGTTATACCAGAATGATGCCTGCAGGTTTAGGTATCATCTTGGTATCATTCTTTTCAGCCAGCGGTCAGCTTTCATGTAAAAGCAATCCTAGCGGCTAATTACCCTCTAAGAGACTGCTTTTACAAGCAGTGGGAGGGAATGCCCCCCCACACCGTCTTCCGTGTTTTTCTCTGGCTCTCCTGTCTCAACAGGGAACCTGAGAATACAGCCGGTGATTCAGCCAGCTGACCATAGAGCTGATCAGAGACCAGAGTGGCTCCAAACATCTCTATGGTCTAAGAAACCGGAAGCTACGAGCATTTCATGATTTCACTGGATGTAAACAGCGCCATTGGGGAAGCATTTTACCACACCGATCTTGGTGTGGTCAGATGCTTTGAGGGCAAAGGAGAGATCTAGGGTCTAATAGACCCCAATTTTTTCAAAAAAGAGTACCTGTGACTACCTATTGCTATCATAGGGGATATTTACATTCCCTGAGATAACAATAAAAATGATTAAAAAAAAAAAATGTAAAAAAAAATGAAAGGAACAGTTTAAAAATAAGATAAAGCAAAAAGATAAGAAAAAAAAAGCACCCCTGTCCCCCCCTGCTCTCGCGCAAAGGCGAACGCAAGCGTCGGTCTGGCGTCAAATGTAAACAGCAATTGCACCATGCATGTGAGGTGTCACCGCGAACGTCAGATCGAGGGCAGTAATTTTAGCTGTAGACCTCTGTAAATCTAAAGTGGTAACCTGTAAAGGCTTTTAAAAATGTATTCAGTTTGTCGCCACTGCACGTTTGTGCGCAATTTTAAAGCATGTCATGTTTGGTATCCATGTACTCGGCCTAAGATCATCTTTTTTATTTCATCAAACATTTGGGCAATATAGTGTGTTTTAGTGCATTAAAATTTTAAAAAGTGTGTTTTTTTTTTTTTTTTTTTCCCCCAAAAAATGCGTTTGAAAAATCACTGCGCAAATACTGCGTGAAAAAAAAAAAAAGAAACACCCACCATTTTAATCTGTAGGGCATTTGCTTTAAAAAAATATGTTTGGGGGTTCAAAGTAATTTTCTTGCAAAAAAAAATAATTTTTTCATGTAAACAAAGTGTCAGAAAGGGCTTTGTCTTCAAGTGGTTAGAAGAGTGGGTGATGTGTGACATAAGCTTCTAAATGTTGTGCATAAAATGCCAGGACAGTTCAAACCCCCCCACCCCCAAATGACCCCATTTTGAAAAGTAGACACCCCAAGCTATTTGCTGAGAGGCATGTCGAGTCCATTGAATATTTTATATTGTGACACAAGTTGCGGGAAAGAGACAAATTTTTTTTTTTTTGGCACAAAGTTGTCACTAAATGATATATTGCTCAAACATGCCATGGGAATATGTGAAATTACACCACAAAATACATTCTGTTGCTTCTCCTGAGTACGGGGATACCACATGTGAGACTTTTTGGGAGCCTAGCCGTGTACGGGACCCCAAAAACCAAGCACTGCCTTCAGGCTTTCTAAGGGCGTAAGTTTTTGATTTCACTCTTCACTGCCTGTCACAGTTTCGGAGGCCATGGAATGCCCAGATGGCACAACCCCCCCCCCCACCCCAAAATGACCCCATTTTGGAAAGTAGACACCCCAAGCTATTTGATGAGAGGTATAGTGAGTATTTTGCAGACCTCACTTTTTGTCACAAAGTTTTGAAAAAAGAAAAAAAAAAAAAGTTTTTTTTCTTGTCTTTCTTCATTTTCAAAAACAAATGAGAGCTGCAAAATACTCACCATGCCTCTCAGCAAATAGCTTGGGGTGTCTACTTTCCAAAATGGGGTCATTTGGTGGGGGGGGGGTTGTGCCACCTGGGCATTCCATGGCCTTTGAAACTGTGATAGGCAGTGAAGAGTGAAATCAAAAATTTACACCCTTAGAAATCCTGAAGGCAGTGATTGGTTTTCGGGGTCCCGTACGCGGCTAGGCTCCCAAAAAGTCCCACACATGTGGTATCCCCGTAATCAGGAGAAGCAGCTGAATGTATTTTGGGGTGCAATTCCACATAGGCCCATGGCCTGTGTGAGCAATATATCATTTAGTGACAACTTTTTGTAATTTTTTTTTTTTTTTGTCATTCAATCACTTGGGACAAAAAAAATAAATATTCAATGGGCTCAACATGCCTCTCAGCAATTTCCTTGGGGTGTCTACTTTCCAAAATGGGGTCATTTGGGGGGGGGGTTGTACTGCCCTGCCATTTTAGCACCTCAAGAAATGACATAGGCAGTCATAAACTAAAAGCTGTGTGAATTCCAGAAAATGTACCCTAGTTTTGTAGACGCTATAACTTTTGCGCAAACCAATAAATATACGCTTATTGACTTTTTTTTTTACCAAAGACGTGGCCGAATACATTTTGGCCTAAATGTATGACTAAAATTGAGTTTATTGGATTTTTTTTTTTTATAACAAAAAGTAGAAAATATAATTATTTTTTTTCAAAATTTTCCGTCTTTTTCCGTTTACAGCGCAAAAAAATAAAGGCAGAGGTGATCAAATACCATCAAAAGAAAGCTCTATTTGTGGGAAGAAAAGGACGCAAATTTTGTTTGGGTACAGCATTGCATGACTGCGCAATTAGCAGTTAAAGCGACGCAGTGCCAAATTGGAAAAAGTCCTCTGGTCCTTATGCAGCATAATGGTCCGGGGCTCAAGTGCTTAAGTAACACACTTGTTGGAAATTGAGTCCCCAGAACATCTACTCAAAGTATATATATGGCATATGTTGGTGCAGAAAAAAAGTCCATGAAACATCCGTTGAAGTATATGTATAACACCAAGAAGTGTAAAAAAAATATATATTAGTATCGTGTTGATAGGAGATCCACCATCATATGTATGAAAGGGGGGCTTACCAGAGCAACTGGACACAGATGGGTGTACACCCACTGTGTCAAATAGGCTTATATGGATGAGGATCCCAGGAGATGTAACAAAGGTAACCAGCATACTTGTAGGTAGTGTATATATAACAAGGGCGAATCCCATCATATGTGAAAGATATGAAGACACATAGCGTAATACTGTATAAAAAAAGCTTTGCAGCCTATTTATTAAAGGTAAAACACTCACATTTGAGAAGATAAAAAACAGCGCTGAATATGGATAAAATTGTGGCAGTGTCAGCAAGCGGTCCCATATAAAAAAAAATTATAACAATAATAGTAATGCCATGATAAAATATTGACATAGTAAGTTCATAATGCAAACATTATATAGAACAGAGTTCATTAGGATATATAAATAATAATAGTGGTATAATTTACTAGTAACATAATGAGTTCATATTGTACACATTGTATAGAACCAATTTCATAAAAATGTGTCTCCCTAGTAAAAAAAACTATCTCTAGTTCATTGGTACAATCCAACTGGTAAGTATGGTAATTGATGGTGTTGCATAATATAAGCGAAAAGGCAGCTTTTGGCTCGATGCGTTTCGTGGCAAGTGCCACTCTTCAGGTGCAAGTATGAGGTAGATGTAGGAATGCCAATAGATCAACAGCCATCTCTCTCCAAACACACTTCTCCTTGTAAGTAAGGAGAAGTGTTTGGAGAGAGATGACTGTTGATCTATCAAAGCTGGAAGGACCCCTGTTACCTATGACTTGAGCCTGCTGGATGGTTACAATTCTGTGGATCACATTCTCTGTGGATCATGACTGTTGACCTTGTAATCATATAATTGGTAATAGCAAATCGCATGATACCCAGAGCCCTGAAAGCAGCCAGGTACTGATCAGCGTGACCCGCTGTGTCCACCAAATACAGCAGTCAAGGAATTGCGCCAGTGCCCATGCTCAGTGACGTACCAGTATGTCGTGGTAGCTGCTGCCCGCTAGCAATACTTTTTCTGAGAGCAGGGCAGCAAGCGGTTAAAGGCTGTAGGAAGCTTAAAAGGTAACTAAAGTAATACCTCGGATTGCGAGTAACAGTTTACGAGTGTTTCGCAATACAAGCTATTACTTTTTTAAAAATCCTGTTTACGAGCACTGTCTCACCAAACAAGCAGGATTCAAGCCTCTCGGGTGTGCAGTACTGCATTTGGCTAGAGGTGCGGGGATGCTGATGACACTGTGAGCCACTCAGAAACGCTCTCCGTTCCCAAGTGTTGTCCAAATGTTTACGGCACCCCCCACTTCTGGTTACATGTGGTACTGCATACACTAGCAGTGCCACTGGAGTTATGCTCGTAATCCAAGGTACCACTGTGTTTTCATGGAATAAAGCAAATTAATGTCATATTGTAACTTTTTTTTTTTTTTAATTTGCCTTTCCTTTTTTTTCTCCTCACCCTATCCGGGGGGGGGGGGGGGGGGGGAGCCAATTGCCCGCTTCTCTACATCATGTGATCAGCTGTCATTGGCTGACAGCTGATCACATGGTAAAGGGCTGGAATTGGACCTTTACTCCGATCTGTGATCAGAGTGCGCCGCCCACAGGGGTTGCGTGGGCAGCATGAGCGCCCCCCTCCAGCAATCTAAGCCTGCTTTGTAACCGTCTTGGCTATGAAGCAGGCATGCTGTGGTTAATGTCCACTTTTTCCATCTTTCCTTCCCTCACTCCCCCCCACCTCTTCTCCAGTGCACATATACAGTATTGGCTAGACATGGGGGCACCTGTTCACATCTATGCGACTTTGAAAAGGTACCTACAATGCTTTGATGCGACTTTGATCCAGAGTGTATAGTTGGATCAAAGCTGCACAAAGTAGCACTCTAAATTGTGAAACTTTGTGGTCGCAATAGTGGTAACGTGGCTTGTCATGCCACTGTGTCAAGTTGCATGACAAGTCACAGCCCATTGATTTTAATGGCACCCGTTCCCATCTATGCAACTTTGAAAATAAGCGACTTTGAAAAGATACCTGCAGTGCCTTTATGTGACTTTGATCCAGCTTTACACTTTCTGGATCAAAGTCACTCTAGCCTTTGGCTACATTTCCACTAGTGCGAGTAAGTGCAGCTTTGATCCAACTTTAATGCGACTTTGATCCAGATTGAAAAGTAGTGCCGGCACCTTTTCAAAGTCACATAGATGGGAATGTTTGCCATTGAAATCAATGGGCTTTGACAGTCGCATCACAATTCATACTAGTAGAAACTGAGCCTTAAAGTCATTACTTTCACGTAGCTCCCTGGGCGTGTGTTGTGCCATGCAGAAACAACCTCATGGTTGTACACTGTATAAAATCTGCAGCATTGCATTGTAATCTATATTACAGTTTCTAACAAACAGAACATACTTCAAAAGCCTACACCCCCCCCCCCCCCCAGGGGAGATGGGGGTTGGGGCACATAGAAGAGAAGGATGATGTTTTCAGGAAGTGAGAGGCCCCAATGCAGAATTCAGAAATAAGGAAGGTTGTCCCTGGAGAACAGGAAGGAGCCGATTGTGTCGCTTAGAAAGTCTAATCGAAGCCAGACAATCAACTATGCAGAAAATGACTAATATCAAAGATATTTTACATAGAATTAATAGAAGCATTTTCATTTTTGACTGGACTTCCACTTTAAGCTAGCACTAGGGGCAAGTGTAATATTTTTCTTTTATAATATTAAAACTTTTAAACGGCGAGCATTAGATCTTGTGTGCTTTCCTTTAGGGTCGAAACAACTAATCGATTATGAAATTAATAGATTAATAATTTCACAATCGATTAATCGGCCAATAACATAATGGGGTTAAAGCTAAAATTAGCCCTTTATAGTACAAAAAGAGCAAATCTCTACTGTAAACATTACTTTCACTGTTGCACAGTAAAAAAACGAAGGGCTTTTTTTTTTTTTTTTTAACTCCATTATGTTACTAAATGTCCTAGGCCTGGTTCCCACCCATGTGTTTTTTTTTGGTGCTTTTTTGCAGAAATGCACTACAGTTCATTTAACGTTCGCATCTATGCTTTTTTCAGCTGCTGTGTATTTGGAAAGGGTCAAGTACCTTTTTCCTTGTCAAAAGAAGTTTATTGAGTATACAATGTTATAATGATACATAAAGTAAGTTTACAAGGATCTATAAAGTAAGCTCATTGTTTTACAGTAGGGATTATATAGGTAAATATCATGAAATTTCAAATATTAAACATTGGGTTCACGTAAACCTAAATTAAAGATATATATCATTTCCTTAGTTACTTTTGTAGGTATTTAAATGATTTATACCTACTATACATATTGTTTACAAGTAGAGTGTATATAGGTCAAATAAATTCTGATAATGAGCTTTAATCGTAAGGTGGAGAAAAGGAAAGAGAAAGAAGAAAAAGGGTTGAAAGGTAGAGGTATGGTCCACAAGGTTGTCCCGCTCGTCAGTTTATTATTCTTTTTAGTTCTCTTTGAAGCCTTAGAATGGGTGTCACTGTAAGTCATTTAACAAGTACCTTTTTCAGTGCAAAACAGTGCTTTTTTGGTTCAATATACTTCAATGGAGAAGCTGCAGAAAAGCATGTAATATTACAGTTCTGTTTGAAAATCTGCAAAACAGTCTAGAACTTTTTTTTTTTTTTCTTTAAATAAAAAAATTTGATCTGAGTCTGATGATATTTACCAGATTCAACCTCTAATAATATATACAGTATATCTCTTCTGTCTGTTATTCTCAGAGTGGATTAAAGATTTTACTCCCTAACCATATAGTTGGTTATTTTATATTTAGCCCTGCAAATAAGATATTTAGGAATAAATTGCCTTTTTTTTTTACTTTACATATTAACTAAATTATACACCACACTTTTTTTTAAAGTTATTAACCGATTAATCGAAACAATAATCGATTATGAAAATAACCGTTAGTTGCAGCCCTACTTTCCTTCCCATATACATTATTGATAGTGGCTGATCAGCAAGAACGAAGAATTGGGTAACCGCCCCAGATATTTTTTATAGCCCTTTGGGTGGTTATTCATGGATCATTTTCCTTGTCTAGCAAGGGTTTGCAGTGCTAGCAACATCTGTAAATGCTCACTTTTGCATTTCTAGTAGTATAAGCACCATGGGTGTCCGCAGAACTTTTTTTTTGGGGGGGGGGGGCTGCTTTGGCAGTGGCAATACAGTCGCATTTAGCCTTTACGTTGACCGCTAGTGGGGGTTAAAAGCGGCCAAATAGCGCTGCTAAAACTAACGCCGCTTTACCGATAACGCGGTCAGATGGCAGTGTGAAATAGCTCTTGAGATAATTCAGCTTCACGCCATGCCCATATAAATATAGCCTAGAGAATGTACATCTTTCTATTTGCAATACATCTGTTGTGGCCATATTTTGATCTTTATGAAAACCAACCTATACAGTATAGGCTTTTTCATCAAAATATGGCCACAACAGATGTATTGCAAATAGAAAGATGTACATTCTCTAGGCTATATTTATATGGGCATCATGGACTGGTATGACTGAGTAACTTCCATACAAAGTGAAGAAGATATAACGCACAACACAAATATATTTTTCCAGCAATAGCTCAGCTGTCCAACTTTCCAATATATAGATATATTTACTGCAAGTGGCACTGTAGTGCTGTTACCTGTGGTTCTACAGTGATGCAATAGCACTGGCAGCGTATTCTCTCTCGGCCACTGCATGCACTTTTCTTCTGGCCGGCGCTGGCTCCTCCCACATCAGCATAGCGACATTACACATGCGTGACATGAGGCAGCCAATCACATTCCGGAAGAGCCGAGATGTCGAGCAGCAGTCAGAGCCAATCCAATGATCGGCTGGGGGTGAGGGAGGGACGGATGTCTGTTTCAATCTGTAATAAGTCGGAACAGACTGAGAGCAGCCCCAAGCCAGCAGCCATTGCGTTACACAGGGCAACTGTCTTCACTCTGCAACACCTTATAGAGGTCGACCGATATGGGTTTTTCTCTGGCCGATGCCGATTTTTTTTTTTTTGGGGGGGGGGGGGGGGGGGGGCAGGTTTCACAGCCAATAGTGTAACTGTATGGAGAGAGAGAGAGAGGGGAGCTGACAAATTCAGCGTGATGTGGGTGGGATCCAGCCAAAGATTTGGCTATTTATGAAAGGGGCGGGTACACATAGCAGCCCACCCAGATCCCATCTCATTGGCTGGTGTTGGATAGCTGGGTCCTGCTCACCCCCAACATCCAACCTCAATTCTCTCTCTCTCGTTTCATACACCGTGGCCCTGCTCTGCCAACAGCGTAGGGAGGAGGAACCCCACGTTCCTCGTCCCTTCTCCGATATATCGGTCGACCTCTACCTTCTTATGATTCCAGTGGGGGCAATTGCCCTATGCTGCGGACACCCATGATAAGCACTCATTTTGAAGCACCTCTTGATATTGTTGCAGAACAAAGTTTGCAGCCTGCCATGCGTATGGGTTAGACATGTGCACAGCCAAAAAAATGCGTTCGTTTTCGTTTCATTAGTTTATTATTTTTTTCGTTTTTCGGGTCATTCGTTATGATCGCGATGCGTTCATTCGTACGTTCGTACATTCGAACTTTCTTTCATTCGTACATTTGTACATTCGTAAATTTGTAAAATCGTACATTTGTAAATTTGTAAAATCGTACATTTGTAAATTAGAAAATTCGGAAATTTGTAAATTCGAAGTTTGAAAATCCAAAAACCCGAAAAATTCAAAAATCTGAAATAGTAAATTATAGGTATTGTAATTTCCTTTCAAATTTGACTGTCAGTGAACGTAACAAATACGAATTTATCCGAAGTTACGAATTATCCAAAACAAATGCTGCATCTAAACAAATGGAACGGAACAAATTAATAATAAATAAGAATAATAAAACGTTGTTGTTATTATTATTATTGTTATTTATTATTATTAATTCGTTACGTTCCATTCCGTTTTTTCGGATCATTCATAACTTTGGATAAGTTTGTATTTGTTACGTTCACGAACAGCCAACTTTGAAAGGAAATTACAATACCTATAATTTAAAAGTTACTAGTAATACTAATTACTAATAGTTAAGTTATTATTAGTTAACTATTATTTCAGATTTTCGAATTTACAAATTTATGAATTCACGAATTTACTAATGTACGAATGCCCGAATTTACGAATGTCGAACTTTATCGAATTTAGGATTATTCGGAAAAAAATTGTTAAACGAGTTTTCGTTAATTCGGATATTCCCGAATTAACGAATTTGTCGAAATTCGTTAAAAAATGAATTTGGAACGAAACTAATTGCACATGCCTAGTGTGGGTTGCTTTAGTTGATTTTAAAGTCTGCTGCCATCTCTTTGCAGTGCACGGAAAGGCTGAAATAAATAAAATAAATACGTCTCTCCACCTTGGGGGGGGTGGGGACTGGAGAAATGAAAGATGATTGTGCCACAGTTTTTTAAAAAAATATAAATGCTTTCACAGCCACTTCTAAATGAACTCAGTAAGAGATGTCAGCTGTCATAGTATAATAATTCAATTACAGTGGGTATAGAAAATAACACAGTTGAAAGTCAAATGGCTTTGTGTGCCATTGAGAAATTGATTAGCTACACCTGATTGAATTTACAAGTCATTTTTAGGAGGGGGTGATGATCCTTTCTCCAACTCAAGTGATTCTGTTTCATTTTTTTTCCTCTGACATGTTGGCGTTATACCTTTCACGTGTTTGTTTTATACAGCTGGCTAAAACAAATAGTGTCCGTGTTCATTCCAGGCTGCAAAGCAACAAAATGTGATTATTTAAAAAGTGGTGAATCTTTTCTATATCTATATCCACTGTATAGGAAATGAAATCAATATAATAATATTGATGCAACCCTACTGCACACTGACCCTCCACTCTATAACGCACATTGACAATAGACATCTTATGAAGATAATAAAGCTGCTCTCACCCCCACTTGTATATTCTTCCTGCTGCCATCCGAAGATCCAGCATCTTGGTATGGCAAAGTAACCCAGTGGAGAAATCCATCTGGTGTGCACTCTGGGTAAGTAACAGGACTCTACAAAAAGCAAAGAATGGTCTTGGGAACTCCTCCTCAATGTGTACATGAATGAGGTGGTGCCACCATAAACAAAGTACAAATGCAAGGTGCAAATAATCCCAAATGTGAAACAATTTCCAGGATAAATGCAATGACTGTAATCAGATGCACCAAGCTGCAGCCAACCTAGGTGCCACTGCACGTGGCTATAATCTTAACTTATAATGCATACAGCTTGCAGCAGTACTGGAGAACAGTCCTCAGGCAAAGGATGCATGCACAGCTGAGCCTGCTGACTGTGAGTTTGGATGAGTGGATATAATAATCAATTCCTCGGCTGTGGATCAATACAGTGTTGAATGGATGTATGAACCGCTCGCAGCAGGTCGATGGACGAATGAGCTAGAAGTGCATGCACAGGTGGAGCTGCTGGCTGTAAGCTTAGATGGATGATGAACTTCTCTGCTGCAGATCAGTGCAGTACTGAGCGGGTGTGTGAGCTGCTATCCCACAATGGATGGATAGGCTACAAGCTGACCATAAACTAGATAAAGCACAGGACTCATTGCATGAGCTAGATAAGCCATGACAGTGCACAGTCCTAATGGCATGTAGGGCTAGTGCAATAAACAAAGACTAACAGTCCAAAGCAGTATAAGCCATCCTGTGATAATACCATAAGTAACAGCACTCACCGCCACGTGGGAGGACGCAACTCTATCCGCCCCCAAGCTGACGTCACTTCCGGTATCGGTATCAGAGCATTTGCATGAGTACCGATACTCATGCAGATGCTTAGTATCAGTACTGCTATCAGTGCAACCATAATAAATACAGTAGTGTGTCTCCCTGAGGCAAAATTGGGTACTAGCAAAAACCAGGTTAAAAATGTGCCTGGCAACTGCTTGATTAAGCAACACTGTATGCAAATTATGTTTTAATCATTTTTTCACACAAATAGAGCTTTCTTTTGGTTGTATTTGATCACCATGGAGTGTTTTTTTTTTTTGAGATATAAATGAAAAAAAGTCCAAAAATTTGTGGAATAAAAAAATTAAAATATTTTTTACTTTATGTTTTAAAATACATTTCTCAATAAATTGAGGCCAAAATGTATTCTGCTACATGTCTTTGGAAATAAAAATACCAATAAGTGTATATAAATTGGTTTATGTTAACGTTATAGCATCTACAATCTATGGTATGTATACTGGAAATTAGGCAGCTCTTACCAACTACCCATCACATTTCTTGAGGTTCTAAAATGCCAGGGCAGTGCAAACACCCCCAAAATGACCTGTTTGGAAAGTAGACACCCCAAGGAATTTGCTGAGAGGGATGTTGAGTCCATGGAAGATTTTATTTTTTGGGAATTTTTTTTTTTAAAAGACATTCTGCTACTTCTCTTGCATATTGGGATACCACAGGGCTTTTTGGGAGCCTAACCTTCAGGCTTTGAAGGACGTAATTTCCTAATTTCACTTCTTGACTACCTATCCCAGTTTTGGAGGCCCTGAAATGCCAGGATAGTAAAAACACCCCCCTTGACCCCTTTTTGGAAAGTAGACACCACAAGGTTTTTCATAAGAGGCATGGTGAGTATTTTGCAGATCTCATTATTTGTCACAAGGTTTTCAAAAATGAAAAAAAGAATTTAAAAAATCTTTACAAAATCTTGTGGCAACAAATGTGATCTTCCGAACACTTGCCATGCCTTATGAAATACCTTAGGGTGTCTACTTTTTAAAAAAGGGGTCATTTGGGAGGGCTTTTGTACTATTCTGGTATTTCAGGGCCTCCAAAACTATTATAGTCAGGAAATGAAATGAGGAAGTTATGCTCTTTGAAAGCCTGAAGGTGCTCATTGGATTTTGAGCTCCTGTACATGGCTAGGTTCTCAAAAATTCTCACATGTGGTATTCTCATACTTGGGAGAAGTAGCAGAATGTGTATTGGGGTGTAATGCCACATATACCCATGGCATATGTGAGAAATTAACCACTTACCACACAGTCTCATACATCACGGTGTTCAAGCAGCTATCAGCCATAACCTCAGTATCTTTTTTTTTCCTGCTGGCGATGCTCTACACTGTAAAAGC
Organism: Aquarana catesbeiana; assembly: GCF_042186555.1. NCBI lineage: Eukaryota > Metazoa > Chordata > Amphibia > Anura > Ranidae > Aquarana > Aquarana catesbeiana. The sequence goes on from NC_133325.1 coordinate 424,657,472, forward strand.
AACAAACTTCTTCCATCCCACTGGAGAGCCCAGATTCCAATGGTTCATGCTGGTAACAATAGAGGTGATCTGGGACCGGAATGTCCCTGATAATCTCTATGGTCTAGGAGACCAAAAGCTATGAGCATGTCATCACGTTCAGTTAAGGAAAATGTAAACAGTCTTTTTTTTCTGTTAAGCATGCTTTCAAGGGTAGGCAAGAGAGATTTGGGGTCTTCATTAATATGGACCCCAGATGTCTCCATAAAGAGGATCAGTCATACTTTATTGCCATAACACGAGAGGTGTACATTTCTTGTGATAGCAATAAAAGTGATAAAAAAAATAAATGAATTGCAAAGTGTAAAAATAAAATTAAAGTGCCCCCACCCCCCCCCCGCACAGAGGCAAACACATACGTAGGTCGTGCATGCATATGTAAACAGTGTCCATTAACCATCTCAATACAGTGCACTTTCACCCCCTTCCTGCCCAAGCCATTTTTTCAGCTTTCAGCCCTGTCACATTTTGAATGACAATTGCGTGGTCATGTGACGCTGTACCCAAATTAAATTTTTTACCATTTTTTTTCCCCACAAATAGAGCTTTCTTTTAGTGGTATTTGATCACCTCTGCGGTTTTTATTTTTTGCGCTATAAACAAAAGAAGAGTGACAAGTTTGAAAAAAAACACAATAATTTTCACTTTTTGCTATTATAAATATCCAATTTTTAATTTTTTTTTAAACAAATTTTTTCCTCAGTTTAGGCCGATATGTATTCTTCTACATATTTTTGGTTAAAAAAAAAAAAATCGCAATAAGCGTATATTGATTGGTTTGCGCAAAAGTTATAGCGTCTACAAAATAGGGGATAGATTTATAGCATTTTTATTATTATTTTTTTTTTTTACTAGTAATGGCGGCGATCTGCGATTTTTATCATGACTGCGATATTGTGGCGGACATATCGGACACTTTTGACACATTTTTGGGACCATTCACATTTATACAGCGATCCGTGCTAAAAAATGCATTGATTACTGTATAAATGTGACTGGCAGGGAAGGGGTTAACACTAGGGGGTGATCGAGGGGTTAATTATATTCCTAGGGAGTGATTCTAACTGAAGGGGGAGGAGACTCACAAGGGGAGGAGACCGATCGGTGTTGCTCTATACTGAGAACACACATCGGTCTCCTCTCCTCTCTGACAGGACGTGGATCTGTGTGTTTACACACACAGATCCACAGCCGTTGGAACCTGAAGGATAGATGGATTGTGCCGCCCAACATGCGTGCAATGTGTGTAATACAGCAAATAACCATAGAAACAAAACAAGCAAAAAATTGTGTACGCCCAAAAGGCTACCTCCTCACATTTATTAATCATATGCAAAAATAGTACATATAAAAAAACAGCACAGACCATGTAACAAAACACTTCCCAGTCCTTTCCCTCCCTCCCAGAAAACCCTACAAACTCCACCAATTCCCTCACTCCCTAAACCCATGAACTGCCTCTCTGGGATCTCCCCAAGGAGCTGAGAATGTGCGGCTATGCCGCTAACCCATCACAGGGATGAAACAAACCCCTGGTGACTACACCTGCAAAGATACTTCCCTAAACAATGGGGATTCATACATCCATCCAAGCAGCTGAGAAGAGAGCACTGCACCTTAACCACTTCAATACTGGGCAACTTATACACCTTCCTGCCCAGACCAGTTTTCAGCTTTCAGTGCTGTCACATTTTAAATGACAATACAACATACAACACTGTACCAAACTAAATTTAAAATTTTTTTCCCCCCACAAATAGAGCTTTCTTTTGGTGGTATTTGATCACCTCTGGGATTTTTATTTTTTGTTAAACAAATAAAAAAAAAGACCGAAAAGTTTGAAAAAAAATGTTTTCTAAATAAGAAAGTTTTCGCCTTCACTCATGGGGCTGCACTGACGAGCACTAATGAGGTGGCACTGATGATGGGCACTAATATGCGGCACTGATAGGTGGCACTGATATGCAGCACTGATGGTACACATAGGTGGCACTGATGGGCACTGAAAGGCGGCACGGATGGGCACTAAGCGGCACAGATGGGCACTGATAGATGGCATGGATGGGCACTGATGTACACTTATTGATGGTACGGATGGATGCCAATCAGTGCCAAACAATAATGCCTGCCAATCAGTGATGCCCATTGTGGGCACCGATTGGCATCCATTGTGGGCACCGATTGGCATCCCTGGTGGTCTAGGGTGGCATACCTGGTGGTAGGCATCCCTGTGTTCTGCTGGCATTCCTGGTGGTCCAGTGTGGGCATCCTTGGGGGGGCTGCGCTAATTGATCAGCACAGACCCCCCTCTGTCAGAGGAGCAGCCGATCGGCTCTCCTCTACTCGCGTCTGACAGACGCGAGTGAGGGAAAAGCCTATCACTGGCTCTTCCTGTTTACACCGTGATCAGCCGTGATTGGACATGGCTGATCACATGGTAAAGAGTCTCCGTCAGAGACTCTTTATCTGGATTGGAGTTGCAGTGTGTCAGACTGACACACCGCAGCAACGATCGACGCGATGCGCGCGGCAGCTAGATATCCTGCTGGACATCATATGATGCCCGGTCAGGATATTGAAACCACTTTGCCGACATCATATTGCTATATGGCGGGGGCGGCAAGTGGTTAAAGCTACTATGGGCAAATGCAGTGCAATCTGACAGATGGCTGCACCTGAGGGATGGATGTAAAGTCTGATTAATGAAATTGAGCCCCGCTATTAGTCCTGTAACAATACAAAAAACCACAGCAAGTCCTCATCCAGTCCCGAATCTCAGGTAATGGTAAGTGCCTGTAGGTTCTAAACACACAGAGGCAGCGGGTGCTAAGATGATATCCAGCAATTTGCTACAGTATATATCGTTATTGAACACCTCATAAGGAATAAAAGTGATATTCACTGCTTGCTCCTCTTGATTTCAAAGATGAATGGCACAAAAATAGTCACTACTAGGACTTAGCTTCAAAGGACATAAGCTCAAACATATCTGGCAGCATAATAGACATCCGACCAGTACTAAACCACTGTGTCCCAGAACCTCTAGGTACCTCATGAATACTGCGGATATGGTCGATCTGTCTGTGTATATATTACTCACTGTTCCGTGGTTTTTCAGCGGCCATTATATGTTGTTCCTATGATGCATAGTCCTTAGTGGAAATAGCCAGAGAACTTCACAGCCAGTTCGTTCAGTAGGCAAGTACAGTGGAAGTCCTTACAGGTGTCCTGTGTGAATAGTACGGGTGTTCAATATCTCCTGTAGATAATCCCAGCTGCTGTCATCCTATAGAGCATAGGACAGGTGCCGAGCAGCAGGCTGTAGTGAAGTGGGATGATCCTGTAGCACAGCACACCAAAAGCCTCTGGTAAGTCGGTCAGGTAAGTGGTATCATGTAAACAGGCAATGCAGGATGCAGTACATCAGGGGGTGTGAGGGGTGCTGCTCCAAATGGATCTACATATGTTTCGTCCCGCCCCCCGAACTTCTTCAGGATGAGGAGCAATTAAGCTATTGCTAGTATTAAAGCCATCCATATGCAGCTGATTGGTTGTCTTACTTAAAGTGGTGGATCCAGCTTTAACCCTTAAATCTATTGTTCCATATTGTCAACAGGGGATTTTTCACCAAGCTAAAAGTACACATACTATACTTTAAACTAAAAATCCATATACTATATAAAGTATAGATCTATATATCACATAAACATAGGCAATATATTTGAAGGGCACCTGAATTGTTGTACATTTCTCCCCCATGGGTTAAATCAGGATCAGGAATATATTGTCCAATTAGATACTAATAAACCACCAAGAGCAGTATATTCTCTGTGGAAGAGGCGTGAAATATACAACTGTGTTTCAGTCATATACAAGCACAGAGAGCGAGTAATGAAACTGTATCAATCTCCTCGCCTACCCTGTTTCCCCCAAAATAAGACCTAGCGCGATTGTCAGTGATGGCTGCAATATAAGCCCTACCCCCCAAATAGGCCCTACCCTGTTTCCCTTAAAATAAGCCCTACCCTGAAAATAAGACCTACAAGGACTTTAACTGGGGCTTATTTGGGGAGTAGGGCTTATATTGCAGCCATCACCGACAATCACGCTAGGTCTTATTTTAGGGGAAACAGGGTAGCTAGAATGTGGCCAGGTCTAATAGAGGGAATAGAAACACAATATTTATAGAAAGCTATGTAATGAGAAATCACTATTAAGCCCTTTAAGTGACACTGAGTCCAAAAGGAACACCCATCTAGCTTCTTTCTGTAGCAATATTTGATCCCTGTCTCCTCTACGGCAGTTCAAGTTTATATATGACTGCACATTTGAATCTTTCCACGGATGCCCCATGTATATCTCTAAAGTGAACTGCAACTGGTGATTCATCATCCTTGACATTTTTAGCATTAATGCTGGCCAGGTGTTCTCCCATTCGTTTCCGAAATTCTTGTATTGTTTTGCCTATGTATAGCTTGCCACATGGGCAAGACAACAGACATAGATCTGTTTGCGTCCAGGATTCAACAAAGAAATCCACAACTTTGTGTCAAGAACAAAGGATCTGCTAGCATGCGGAACAGATGCCTTAGAGTCCACGACTTCTTCGCAGGATCAAACAGGAAGGGAAGTCGTTGATTCTTGTGACCCCCCAGCGGGGCCCAGGAAATCTTGGTATGCAGAGATCGTAAAGAAGGCAGTAGGGGACCCATGGACCCTACCATCATGGCCAGACCTTCTCTGGCAAGCTTCGGAGTTCCATCCTACTTTACAAACGCTAAATTTAACGGTTTAGCTATTGAGACCCACACTCTGAAGAAGCGTGGGCTGTCAGGTTTAGTAGTTTTCTACCTTGCAAGGGAGCCAGCCTCCATAATTATATATTATGAAGTCTGGGAAACATATGTCTCCTGGTGTGAAACCAGGAGCTGCACCCCAGGAAATAGGTCGGAAAAAGGTAGACTTGACTTTCTTCAGATGGGGGTGAGAAATAAAGCTGGCCTTGAGTGCTTTCTATGGACAGGTTTCGGCCTTATCGGTATTATTTCAACGACCACTTGCTTTGCATTCTTTGGTTCGTAACTTATTCAGGGGGTAACACGGCTTAATCTCCGGTTAGGTAACCCCTGAACCCTTGGGACTTGAATTTAGTTTTGTCGGCATTACAAAACAGCCTTTTTTTGGCCCAATACGAAATATTCCCTTGGTCTTTTTGACAAGGAAACTATTTTTTTCTGGTAACCATATCTGCTGCAAAAAGGGTATCAGAATTGGCTGCTCTTTCTTGTAAAGAGCCATATTTTTATTATTCACAAGGATAAGGTAGTATTGCGTCCTCAGCCTAACTTTTTACCAAAGGTAGTATCTGGTTTTTATCTAAACCAGGATATTGTTCTACCTTAATTTTTCCAGAATCCTGTTCTTTGAAAGAAAAATCACTACATTCTCTTGATGTGGTGAGGGCAGTCAAAGTCTACTTAAAGGCAATTGCTCAGATTCGGAAAATGGATGTTTTGTTTATGTTGCCTGAAGGTCCTAAAAGAGGACAGGCAGCATCGAAATCTACTATTCTAAATAGATTTGACAAGTAATCATTGAAGCTTATGGTCCATCCTCTCAAATCAAAAAGCACTCCTCTAGGGCTATTAGTGCTTCGTGGGCCGTGCATCACCAAGCCTCCATTGTTCAATTCTGCAAGGCTGCAACTTGGTCTTCAATCTATACATTTACCAAATTATATCTGGTGGACATGAGGATGTCGCCTTTGGGCACAGTGTACTGCAGGTAGCAGTATAAATCCTCTGTTCTCATGGTGCCCTACTTTGCTTGTATCTCCCTCCCCTCGGTTGGCATTGCTCTGGGACATCCCACATAGTAATTACTATGGTTCTGTGTCCCGTCATGTACGATTAAAGAAAATAGGATTTTTATAACAGCTTACATGTAAAATCCTTTTCTTTTGAAGTCAGGGGACACAGAAGTCCCACCCCTCCTAGTATACACGTGTATTGCTTTGCTACAAAACTGAGATACTCCCAGTGTGGGAGGGGCTATATAGGGAGGCAACGTCCTGTTTAGGGTGTGCCAGTGTCCAGCACCTGAAGGTGGACTATAACCCACATCGTAATTACTATGGCTCTTTGTCCTGTGATGTACTTCAAAAGAAAAAGGATTTTACAGGTAAGCTGTTATAAAAATCCTATTTTTTTTTCTGGAAAGCCTGCTTTCAAAAGGTAGGCAAGAGAGATCCGGGGTCTCCATTAATATGGACCCCAGATGTCTCCATAAAGAGGACCAGTCATACTTTATTGGCATCACAAGAGAGGTTTACATTTCTTGCAAAAGCAAAAAAGTGATAAAAAATAAATAATGAATGGGAATGTGTAAAAATAAAATTAAAGTGCACCCACCCCCGCACAGACGTAGGTCATGCATGCATATGTAAACAGTGTTCACACGACACGTGAGGTATTGCTGTGAACATTATTGCGAGAGCAATAATTCTAGCTCTAGACTTCCTTTGTAACTCTAAACATATTTAAAGCGTCACCTATGGAAATTTTTAAGTACTGTAGTTTGTCACTATTCCACAAGCATGTGCAATTTTAAAGTGTGGCAGTTCAGTATCTATTCACTCGGCATAGTATCTTTTATATTTTACCAAAACATTGGGTTATATTTTGTGTGCGTTTTCATAAAAATTCATTAAAAAGTGTATTTTCTCCTAAAAATATTGTTTCAAAAATCTGCACAAATGTTACGTGACAAAATTACACTGACCGCCATTTTATTTTGTAGTCTAGGGCCTCTGTTGAAAAAAATAAATATTATATATATGGGGGTTCTAAGTTATTTTCTACCAATATAAATTGCTGGATTTTTACATGTAGGAGAGACATGTCAGAATAGGCATGTCGGGGGGCAAAAAAAAACACCACTTCCATGGACTCAGCTTGCCCCACAGCAACAAACTTTGGGGTGTCTGAACTGTCCTGGCATTTTACACCCAACATTGGAAGCTTCTGCCACCCACTCTTCTAATGTTGGGCATACATGTACTGTTCTTTTTTTGCAGATGAAGAAATTTCTGCCAGAAAAAAATTGAAAAAATGATGCCAAAGCATAAGAGCGATCCGCCTACTGACCACCCCAGGCCCATCATGCTTGGGCACACACTTTTACTGCAGATGAGAGATCTCCAACTGCAGTGCTGCAGGCACTGACCTATTTATTCGGAGAACAGCAACCTGCTGCTGTCAAAATAAACAGATCAGTGCTGCAGCAGATTGGCATTCCTGCAAAGTAAACAGTTAAGAAAATACAGTAACAATATAACATTATGAAAACTTTTTTTTGCCTTTACTTTTGTAACAATTTAGAACAATGATTTCAGCCTTTAATTGTAGGGGTCTCAAAATGTGATAGCCAGTTTCCTACCTGCTAGACTGACCAACATCTTTTGAGACCCTTCTCATGCAGAATTGTGTACCCTCGACTAATACTCCACTAGTGTGGTAGCAAAAAGAAGCAGTCATTGATACAGAGACCAGGGCAGGAGGGACTGGGGAGAGAAAACAAAAGAAAAGAAAAAAAAAGGGGCGGGGGCGGGGGCGCCACGTCTTATTCCACTTCTGCTATAGACACACGGCATCTTTTTGGGGGTGACTTTTGGGTCGGGGGACCAGGGAAGACATCAGGAAAAGGTCTCTCATGCATCTGGCTAATTGCATCTGGATTTGGACCACAGCACCTTCTGGATACAAAAGGGCTGGAACGATCACTTCCTGAAATTTTAGGAAGGATTCACTTCTTACATTTGTTTTGTATGTCACAAAAGCATTATACACAGCCAACTGAAATATATGGATATGTTTTTATACCAGTGTCTAGTGCTGCAGGAAGCTAAATACGGATTTATTTGGTTATTTGAAATCTACGCCTCCCATATGTAGATAATATTAGTGGACACAGAGGCTTTTCAGTGACACCAGATGCCATGCAAATTTGGACTGTAATGTCTGCTTGAATAGAAGACAAGACGAAAACATCCCGTTTGTCTTTCCCCTTCACTGCAATTTATCATTCCACAATCGGGCTCTCTCCCCCTTTTGAAGTCAGGTGTTAGCCATTGGGGTCTCACGGTACCACAGCAGTCAAATTCAATAATAGAAAGTTGTCCACATACAAATATGGTACCCTATTCGGAACAAGGGTGACACCAGATCCCACTGCTCCGTTTGACGTCTTGGCATTTGGAGGGCTCCCTGTGACTGTCCCTTCCCTCAAATTTCAAAACAATACATATAGCCCGTTGCCCTCTCGTAGAGCTTATATATTTTGACCCCAGATCTGGCATGCTTGCTGGGTCGATACTGCTTAATTGCAAGCCTGCCAGTGAAATATGAGGGACTTGTCTACACAGATGTTTTGTTGGGGTGTATATATATATATATATATATATATATATATAAAATTACACACACACACACACACACACACACACACACACACACATATACACACACAAATGTTTGTGACAGGTAATTTATGAAGGCCAAATTTTGTGGAGCTGATCATATTCAGGGTCACACCAAGGACAAGAGTGTATGGTCGTTGAAATGCATTATATACTCATATCAACGTCTGGCCATTGCAACAGGGACCACGGGCACGTGATGAATCGGGTCTGTAAACCAACATAACTACAGTTCATTTTTTTTGTAATGCCCATCTTAAGAGTTAAAAACTTTTTTGGGCCTAACTTGGAAACAGATACGTTTCCACTCAAATGGTCTGGCAAAGTACAGATTTGGGTTGGTGGCAATGTATTGTCGTGCATAAAGATTGGTTTGGTCCGCAATGAAATCATACAGCTCCATGAAGGGGAAAAAAAAAAAACACCTTACACACAAAACGGGTGCTTCCAAGTCGGTATTTGCAAGCACCTCTGGAAGAACACTATGGGTCTTTGATTCTTGAAATGTAAGTGCTGGCAACTAACAGGGCTGATCTTGCGAACAATGCATTTCTGGGGACATTAGTATAGTTGATCCTGATCTGTTCAGACACCATACTAGTAAGGGCAGTTATAGTGTGTCTGCGATAAGTGTTGTGGGTAATCAAAAGGTTAACTGTGAATGTGATCATGTAGCGGGCAATCTGACGTTACTAGTGACACTAAGGCCCCTTTCACACTGGGGCGGTAGGGGGCGTCGGCGGTAAAACAGCACTATATTTAGCGCTGTTTTACCACAGTATGCGGTTTTAACCCCCCGCTGGCGGACGAAAAAGGGTTAAAACCCTCGTATAGCGCGGCTATAGCCGCGGTATTACCGCGGTATAGCCGCTCTGTCCCATTGATTTCAATGGGCAGGAGCGGTTTAGGAGCAGTGAATACACCGCTCCAAAGAAGCGGCTGACAGGAGATTTTTTCTTCTCCTGCCAGCGCACCACTTCAGTGTGAAAGCCCTTGGGCTTTCACACTGAACAAACAGTGGAGGCTGTTTAGGGGCGGTTTGCAGGAGCTATTTTTAGCGCAATAACGCCTGCAAACCACCCCAGTGTGAAAGGGGTCTAATACAGTGATCAGAGGAGGAGAAAAAAAATAAATAAAACTGTACATTGTACTAATGACACTGGTGACAGGACAGTTTAACCACTTCAGCCCCGGAAGGATTTACCCCCTTCCTGACCAGAGCACTTTTTACAATTTGGCACTGCGCTGCTTTAACTGGTAATTGCGCGGTCATGCAATGCTGTACCCAAACGGAATTTGCGTCCTCTTTTCCCCACAAATAGAGCTTTCTTTTGGTGGTATTTGATCATCAAAATACAATAAACTCAATTTTAGTCATAAATTTAGGCCAAAAAGCATTCAGCCACATGTCTCGGGTAAAAAAATTCAATAAGCGTATATTTATTTGTAGACGCTATAACTTTTGCGCAAACCAACTAGGGTACATTTTCTGGAATTCACACAGCTTTTAGCTTATGACTGCCTATCTCATTTCTTGAGGTGATAAAATGGCAGGGCAGTACAACCCCTCCCCCAATGACCCCATTTTGGAAAGTAGACACCCAAGAAATTTGTTGAGAGGCTTGTTGAGCATATTGAATATTTTATTTTTTGTCACAAGTGATTGAAAAATGGATCGGATGGCTGGGCATGGCTGGGTGGGTATGGCTGAGTGTGGATGGGATGGCTGAGTATGGATGGGATGGCTGGGTCGGGTATTGCTGAGTGTGGATGCGATGGATGAGTATTGCTGAGTATGGATGGATGAGTATTGCCGAGTATGGATGGATGGATGAGTATTGCTGAGGATGGATGAGTATTGCTGAGCATGGATAAGTATGGATGGCTGAGCATGGATGGATGTATTAGTATTGCTGAGTATGGATGGATGAGTATTTCTGAGTATGGGTGGATGAGTATTGCTGATTATGAATGAGTATTGCTTTGTATGGATAAGTATTGATGGGATGGACGAGTATTGATGGGATGGACGAGTATTGATGGGATGGACGAGTATTGCTGGGATGGACGGATTAGTGCTGGAGTGGGCACATTTCAGCACTGTGGGCACTGCACATCCTGCCCAAAGTGCTGCAGCACTTGATCTCTCCCCTCTCTGTAGGAGGAGGGGAGAGCGGAACCAGACGTGACACCGGTTTGTTTACATGTAATCACGCCATCATTTGACGGAGCGATCACGTGGTGAACGGCCGCTATCGGCCCTTTACCGTGATGCGCCAGGTCCTCAGGACCCGGCGGTCACGGATGTTCCTGGGGGCGTGCTGTAGCCGTCTTTCAGCTATGGCCCAGTCGGCATGTGGTTAAAAACGTGTTTAGCAGCATTTACAAGCCGCGTTTGCGTGCAGGAGCGTTTACTAAAGATAACCTCAGGAGACCCTCCCAGAGGATTAGAAAGCACTAAAAACAAATATTTAACTATTTTAGCCATTCTGTGAGAGAACAGTGTGAGTAGCAGCTGAGAAAACAGTGTGCTTGTAGCTAGCTGTTATTTTTTGGCTGGTTTGTTAATATGGATCCCATGATGAGCATGTGTGAGGAAATGCTACTGATGTTGCTTTTGCTGGCTGAGGCTCCAAAGACGTAGAAAATTGCGTTAGAGGACCAGAGTTCATCTCTACTGGACACATCCATTGATGGCTCAACGCATGTCCACAGGATACCTTTCTAATATGTATGTTCAGCTGCATAATTACCCAGAGAAATTTTTTCATCTTACACACGTCAACTGCAAACTTTGACGTTCTCTTGGAAAAGGTTAGACCGCAAGGTTAGTTCGCATGGATACCAACATGGAAAAGCGTGGCACGTCTGTTGGCAACTCAACTTCAGCGTCAAGTAATGCAAGTCATGTATTGTACAGCATAATTGGCTGATGAGGGGAATATCACATGGTATATCAAGCTTGCATACAGTGATAAATGAGTTTTTGGTGTGTTTTCAACTTTTTTTTTAAAGCTCAAAAGTAATAAATAAAATGTTTCCCTTTAAAAGCGCAACTAGACAAAAACACACCTAAACGCGGGTAGCCGCGTTTGAAATGCCTCTAAACACAGCTTCTGAACGCATTTTTTTGGGTTCCAAAAATAGCCTCAAAACGCAACTGCCTAGAAACAACCCTGTGTACATGTACAGATAAGATAACAGAGCAGAGTTCAGGAGCAGTTGAAAAAAAATGCCCAACTGCTCCTAAACGTCCGTTTACCAGCAGCAGTGTACATGAGGCCTTAGGCCATAGAGATGATTGGAGCCATTCTGATCTTCAATCAGCACTATGGTCAGCTGGCGAAACCACCGGCTGCATTATCAGGTGGTGGGACAGGGGAGCCAGAGAAAACCATGGAAGACAACAGGAGGGGGACGTTCCCTCCCACTGCTTGTAAAAGCAGTCTAGCGGCTAATATTGTAATGTCCCCCCCCCCCCCCCCTCTTTTTTCTTCATGCAGCCTGTGGGCTGAACGAAAAAAAAAAAATAATATTGATCAGTGGGTATGCCCACTATTAGAATACCACCCAGCATCCCTACCCACGTCTAATGATGGGCATACATGCATTTTTTTTTTTTTTTTTTTTTTTTAACTGTGGTGGTGAAATCACCTCCTACAGCGCTGGAGTCACTGATTTACGTATATCTTGAGAGCAAACATTGTTGCTGTCAAGATAAATAAATCAGTGCTGCAGCTGAATTGTGTACCTGAAAAGCAAACAAACAATGGTAACAATAAAACATTAACTCAAAACAATAATCTGTGCCAAAAAAGTAAAAAAAAAATATATGAAGCATTGGGGCAATCCGCCCCTAATGTTAGGCCCTGCTTAAGCATATATGCCTGGAGTCGCTGATTTACATACCGTGGGAAATGGCATGCCTAAAAACAAAAAAAAATGGTTAAACAATAAAAAACAGTGAGAGAGAATAAAACAACAACTATTTTTCTTTTTTTACACTTTTATTTGTAATGGTTCCAGGATCGGGTCTCTCAAAATGCAAGGGCATGTTTGAAGACCCTGTGAAAGGGTGTCCTAGTCTGCGCAGTGCTGTACCCTAGAGTGCTCTACTAGAGTGTGGTAGCGTTCAAAACATTCACCGATGCAAAGACCAGGTTGGTCAGGACAGGAGGGACAATAATAGCAGGTGTCACGCCTATATCCGCGTTTCCTACAGACACGACATTTTCTTTGGGGTGATCGTTGGGTAGGGGTACCAGTGAGGACATATGGAAAATACCTTGCATGCAGCCGGCTTACTGCATTTGTGTTGGGAAGGTGGAAACAGAAGGGCTCTTCCTGGAATTTAAGAAAGGATCCAGTTTGTATAGCATATAAGCGTTCAGCAGAGCCAATTGGAATAAGTATAGACACTTTTTTTGTACAAGCGTCTGGCCTTACAGGCAAATAAGTACGACACCATCGACTGGTCGTTGAGGTCCACCCCTCCCATATTCAGGTTGTATTCGTGGACACAGAGGGGTTTCTCCACAACACCAGTCGCCGTTTGAATTTGGACCGTTGTGTCTGCATGAAGGAAGGACAGAATGAAAACATTCCAATTACCCCTCCACTTCACTGCAAGCAAATTACTTCTCAAGCAGGCTCTCTGCCCCAGCCTAAGACGGGAATCTACAAGCCGCTAAGGTAAGCCCCAGCAATTAGATCGCACAGTGTCACATGCGCCAATTCCATGATCAAACAAGTGACTAAAAAGTGGCACGCTCGTGTAATAAAATTGTCCACATACAAGTGGTACCCCTTTCTGAATTGTGTGACACCAAGTCCCACACAATTTTACCAGTGCTCTCTATGTAGTCTGGGCAGTTCTCCGGCTCCACGTGACTATCTTTTTCCTCGTACCATAAAACTATATGTATAGCCTGTGGCCCTGTCACAGAGCTTATACATCTTGACTCCATATCTGGCAAGCTTGCTGGAAGATACTGTTTGAAAGACAAGCGGCCAGAAAACTTAATCAGGGACTCATCAACACAGGCAACTTGATCAGGAGTAAACAAGGCTACAAACTGTTGGTTAAAGTGGTGTACGAGGGGCTAAACTTTGTGGAGCCGATTGTATTCAGGGTCACCCCCGAGGGCAACAGAGTTCATTGCTATTAAAATGCATGAACTGCTCGTATCTAGCCTTGGCGGCAGAGAACACAGGTATAGGATAAATTGGGCAAGTGGACCACAACTCACTTTTTAGTTATGCATGTGAGGAGGGATAGGCCCAGGAACGTCTTAAATTCGGAGACCGTCATAGGATTCTAGTCTCTGGCAAGGGTCAAGTGGGGATGAGCAGCGATGAATTGACCAGCATACAAATTGCTTTGGTCCACAATAGCTCTATAGAGATCTTCCATGAAACAGCAAATAAAAATCAAGTGATGTAAAATCAACTGTTTCCACCTGAATTGCAGACTGGCCAGTGAATGGGGAAAAGTCATGGTGCTACAGAAGTGGTGGGCTCCCAATTAGGATTGGCAAACGCAGCAGGAAGGGCACTATGTGTTCGACAGGCCTGTCTTTGTCTTCTTGGTGGCTGCAGGGCTAGCCACTGCACCAGCTTGAACTGCACTTATGGGACTCGCCACATGATACTGCAGTGCGGGTTTGACTACAACCAAGGTGTGTACTAGGCCGATGGTGTTGGCCAGTTCACCAGAAGGATGAGCGGCACTAGTACTGGCTCTCTGCTCCATACAAGAGCCCTGCGGTTCTTGCACCTCAACAACACCAGAAGAACAGGGGTCAGGTATGCCTGACCTTGGCAGGGACCACTACTCCCTTCAGCAGAGCTATCTGTCAGGGTGCCGCTGCTGTCTACAGGTTCAAATACTAAGCCTGAATCTGACAGATGGGTGAATTCCTCTTCACGCTTATCTGTCATGCTCAGAAACGTGTAGGCCTCTTCACTAGTGTACCTTCAATTGGACATTGTGGCCTCTAAATTTACTGGTACAACTAGTGAGACTCACAGGCAAAAAGAGCACCTGACTGTCAGAGCCTGCTTCAATTGCTACACAAACACCCCCCCCCCCCCCCACACAAACTACCACACTCAGCATTCGCAGGGATCAGGCCTGACTATGCAAAGGCTGCACTTATGCATGTTGCATTTTTGCAGGTGACAGTGATCAACTGATACTGCACTTGGGTAGACTGGGCGGAGGGTCTAAACACAGGTGCTAGCAGGGATCTGGGCTGATACCCGCTAATGCTGCATTTTTGGGAACCTTAAACTATTGGGGATGCTAATATAGATCTGATCAAAGAAACTGATCTGTTCAGACACTATACTACTAAGGGAGGTGTATGGTGCGTACGTACATGTTAGAGCTACTGGCACAAATTAGACGCTGCCTGGGGCGATGCAGACCCTAATTGATGTCACCCACTGGGCAATCAGAGGGTTAAACCTTTAATGGGTAATATACGGCTGGTGCCCACACACACCACTAACCAGCATCACCAGCGATTACTGGTGACAGGGCTAACTAGGGGGCAAAAACCTTTATTATTAGGTAGTATATGGGGGTACCCGACGCTATAAAAAAAAAAAAAAAAAAAAAAACCTGACCTGCATTTACACTTACAGGCAGGGGAAGCATTTTCTTTCACCATAACCGATCAGCAGGTCCAGGGGACTGATCAGTTCTGTACCCAATCCGACTGCTGCAGGCAATTTACACTTGCACACCCAAGTGTAAATTGTCCTGCTTTTACTGACACAGGTCTGGCTTTCTCTCTGGAACCAAGGGCTACAAGAGAACCATCCAGAACCTGTGTTTACCAACATGGACACAAGCTGTGCTAGGATTTGCTACAGCCAATCAGCAGCCCCAGGCCAAAAATCATTGGCCAGGGCCTGCTGCCCAGCTTGTGCTGTAGAGAATCACAGCACAGATGGGGCTGGAAGACATACATGTATGTGATCCAGCCCAGTCACTGTGCCTGCAGTAACTGTACTGCGAGCTGTCCCCTAGTGGTTAAAGTGACAGTAAAGATGCACATCTGTCTTAACAGCTTGCAATATTTTTTGTAAACCAGACTACATTTTGTGCAAACAAAAATACACATAATCAGACCCATCATGCAACATGAAACAAACAAGAGAGACAAGAATTTGGGGGGGTCCGCATAATTGTTTTATTTAATTTTTTTTTCCCCGAATTGTATGTGTATTGATACACATTTACTTTAAAATATAGGTCATTAAGCCAGTTTTGTTTGGGGCACATTTGAACAAAGTTTCCTTGGGACAAAGTTTAAAAATTTGAGAAACACTGCCAATTTTAAAGGTTAGAAATTCCATAATTTCACAGATTGTGTATTGTTAAGTGCTGCTGACACATTCTTGATGTATAAATAGATGAATCTTACATTCAAATCACATTAAATTTTGATACAATTTCAACACAAATGAATACAGCACAGCAGTATTCAAGAAATGCTTGCACAGAAATGAAAAAAAAAAAAAAAAAAAAAAAAACGATATATACTCTAGTGCGAGGTCAGCCATTGAATTTTAAAATTAAAGCTCCAAATATACTGTATGAAACACATCCATGTGGACAAATTTTGGGCTCTTAGGATACACCCTGTCAACATAAGCTACTATACTTAAAATAGCTTACGTGCATTAACAAGCAGACAGCCGTCCACTTGACTTGGATTAAAAAGATTGTCAATATTAACACTTTGCAGCTAAAAAAGGGTGCATTCATGTGGGCCACTAAGCAGTAAATATTTAGGTTTCAATAAATAGCTTAGGCACTATGGCCATTTTAGAAACCGCCATTCTTGAATGAAAGTGGAATCTAGTTAAGAAGTGGTGCAATAAAGCACCTTGTGGCAGTAAATAGAATTTTTACAAAACTGTTTACACTCCAATTGTGCCCCATTTTTATGTTAAGATCGGTACCAGATTTCTTCCCCATGATCAATTTCATGGCTATGTAAATACCATCTGGAACACTGCACTGCAATATGTTTCATGCAGAAGACTGGCAACATATACTGCCTTCAAATATCTGTGCAGGGTACATTCAAAACTTTCTAGGACAATGTTGATTAAGAGCATAACACATTAGGGTTTCACTGCTGCCCACATGTATAAACTTGTTACAAGAGCCTGTGCATCTAGATAATCTTATTCAGCCAACTGATATATATTTCAGGTAAATGCAGACGTGGGTACAAATGCATATTAGAACTGACAAAATGTACAGTGCAGCTTTCAGACATGGATTTGAGTATGAAAAGAATTGCACATTCTTTAAAAGAGTGAAACCTGTTTTATACAAGAATATAGGAATGTCCAGTCTTTAAAACAGGAATCCAGGATGAAAGAGGTAAGGCTGTTGTCAAAAAAAAAGTACTATCGCAGTCCAATTGGGCTTAAAATTATTCCACTTTACAGATGTCTATACACGTTTGGCTGTCAATAAGCGTACTCCTGAACATGGGTTTGGAATACTGCCAAACAAAGGAATGAAGGCCAATACAGTGCAACAGTTCCTTATATGCTAATTGAGCTACGGTTCACATACATATGCCCAATACAGTACACATTGTCACAATTAATTAGACTGAGCTGTGGGTACGCTCAGACCTTAAAAATACATCTATTTATACAAAAACAATGTGTGGTCACCAGGTTTTAGCAGCTTTTTTTTTTTGTTTTTTGTTTTTTTTTTATATATAAAAATCATTAAATGCTTCATTTGCACCAATCCCACTACAGAACCAGTTACAACTGCGAACACGAGAACGTGTACATATTTATACTGGCACTTTGTGCAAAGGCTACACTCATACACACGTATGTGTTTTCTTTAACAAAATATTCATTATGTGAAGTCACAGCTTGTGCCTGACTACATTCAGCAGTTTGTACTAAAAAATACTTTATCTGTGCAGGATTTCCCTGCATTCATTTACATATGCTACAACTTTTACAGTTATTTACAGAACTTCAAAGTTCCATTCATCACATACTAGGCTAAGGACAATTACAGAGTGGCAAGTTGAAGAGTGTACATCTTACATTTATGCTAAAAGCTATACACTCACTATACAGCAGCAATGCTAATAGACAGACACTGCCAACAGAATTAAAGAAAAAGATTTTAAAAGCAGATCAAAAAGATTTGCTATGCACTCTAGTGCAGAGTAAAGTGCTAGGGACCTGCTCTGCAATGTCAGACATGTCAGAATCAACCAGAGTAAGGCATTCTTAGTCTATATTAGAACAGCTTACTCACAAACTACTCTGAAAAAACATTTTGCAGAATGACCTGTGCGCTTTAGTTCAGAAAGAACTGAAATCTGACAGGCCAAACTTGTTTTTTTTTCTATGAGGTATATCACAAGTTCTCCTTTACTCCCAGAATATATATTGCAAATATTCATGCTGGATGTAAGATCTGCTTTAGTCATGTAAAAAAAAAAAAAAAAAAAAATGAACAAAAAACACATGACATAATAGCCTTGTCTATAGGACAGGGGTTGACCTTCTACAGTAGAGTGCTACACATCTGACAAATAGGGTGGTAATTATGTACAGCAATTTAGCTTATATTTAAAGATGAGTGTTTGACTAAACACTCTGAAATGTTGCTCAAAAGTTTAACCTATAAAGCCTCATGCACACAGGCAGTTTGGCCTTTACAGTGTAAAAAAACTAGGCTTTTGGGCATAAGGGAGGCACTGGTGAAGCATACAGCTCAATGCTAGCTGCCTGTAATATGAACACACTGAAATTTGACATCTGTACACTGAGTGATACTCGTGTTTAGGGCAGTATGCACTAGGGACCGGGACCCTAAAACACAGGAATTCTGTGTTTGGAGTATCCATCCCCAAACAAGTGCTGCACAAAACAGTATCCAGCCACAACATATTTCAGCCGGTCATTGATTGACAGGCCGCTGTCAGCAGGATGTATGCTGTGCCTGTGGCCTTCCTTGCTACTCAAGAACACCCAATTTTTAAGCTTTAAAGAGCCAAATCGCCTCTTTGCATGAGCCCTAAAATAAAAGTGAAATTTTAGCGTTTGGGGCACATATTCATCAAGGCCACATTTTATAAAAAAAAAAAAAAAAAAAAAAAAAAAAAAAAAAGAAGACTTCCTACTTTAAATATTGGCAGTCCCTGGTAGTGCAAACATGCAGTGTTAGTTGGCACATAATATTTATATATAAGTAATATACTTAACTAATAAACCAGTGTAGGAAAGATCAGTCTGATAGCACACCCATCCTGCTGCTATTGGTGGAGCAAACTGCAGCTGCTTTGAAAGAGGAATCACAGCTATGCAAAAATTAGTTTACAACTAAAGATAAGCAAACTGTACTAAAGTATCTACCCCAGTTATGCTAGACGAATTCAAGACAGGTCAGCTAACACTAGAAAAAATAAAAACCCACACACCCACTAATAGGATGTATATAAGAGCCATCACAGCACAAGCAACAAAATTAAAAATATACAAGGAAAGGTAAAGCACAGGTAAAGACTAGCTGGAGAATGCTACTTGTTCCAAACCAGCTTTAGATGCACCCACCAGTTCACTTCAAGTGCAAAAGTATTGTATATACTTAATTTGGTTAGGAGGTGGAAACAAGGAAATTCAGTGCAATACGCACAATTTATGCTGTGAAAAAGTGCTTCAGATGCAGGAGTCTTCACGGAAGTATCTCCTCATATTAAGTTCAGTCTAGCTCCTGAGTGACTTTAGCCAGAACAGATCCATTCCATACTGGTTTATGTGCCTTATGATACGTTAATAGCTGAAGAAGCGAAAAGAAAAACAGTCTTCAACTTGCAATTCTGTAATGGCCTGTAACGGCTTGGCCGATTTTGCCCAGGCTGCTCAGGCTTGGACCTTCAGCAGCGTCTTGAGTTGGAAAGACATGAATTCTTTCTCGGCAGGACTACATGACAGATGTACCCAGTGGCTTGGGGGCTTTGGAAGAACACTTGGTGATGGTGGCTCACTGAATTTGGCACCGGCATAATTCTGGTTTTCTTGACAACTCAAGAGGTTCTTTGGCCCAGGGAAACCCGAATTCCAGTTCTGGTTTGAGGAACGATTATTTGCTCTGTTTTGCATGGCCTGCCATGCAAAGCCAGATGGACCACGAACTCTGTCTTTTCCATGAGAAGTATTATTCTTCTGATTGTTCCGCTCTAATTTTTGTCGATTGTTCTGCTTGCCAAGACTATGCCTATGCTGTTGAATAGGAATGTTAAATCTTTCACCTCCTCCCATCTTCAAACTTTATGTCACCTAAAATGGAAGGAAAAAAAAAAAAAAAAAAAAATTAAATCTAGACTCTCAAACACCACATACAGGAGTCAATTCTGCACATCCAATTACTGAAAATCTTTACGCTTTAAATCTGAACACCTGAAATGGCTAATAGATGCAATACACATTACATATGGACTGTTCTATCTGCCAAAATTTGTTATACTGCCCAGCACAGACAGGAGAGTAAACTTGCTGCTCTCAGCACAGATCATCCATCAAGGCTCCCCCAAACACCAACTGGTCATTAAAAAGGAACAAATTAAAAAAAAAAAAAACAAAAAAAAAAAAAAAACAAAAAACACACACACACACACACACACACACACACACGAGATCCTTCTGCCCTCCCCTCCTGAAAGCATGCTTGAAGCAGCTGAAAACATTACACGAAGGACTATAGAAGGGGTTATGAGAAACTGAATGCTTATCTTAGTACTTCTAGTATAAGTGTAAAAAAATAAAAAAAAAAATAAAAAAAATAAAATGCTAACAGAACTGTAAAGGTTACCTATTTAGCTGTAATAGACAAACAATTGTTAGCCACAATTAAAGTGCATGCCAGGGGGATGGCAGATCTGTAAAAACATTTATATTAACCCATATTTTATCCTTTAACCATTTCCCTTCTCCACCATTGTAATATGACACACACACAGAGTGGCTCTCCCGTCCTGGGCGGGTGCCATGACCTTGGGCTTCCCGGCGTTGTAAGGGACGGGCGCACGCAGCGTCACTTAGGAGCCGATGCGGGGGCCCGCCAGGCACCCACGATTGCTAGTCACAGAGCATGAACCTGTCAGGGGAGAGGAGACTGATCATGTGTTCCTAGTATATAGGAACACCGATCAGTCTCCTTCCCTAGTCAGTCCCATCCCCCAGTTAGAATCACTCCCTAGGTAACATATGTTTAACCCTTTGATCTACTTTCCTACCAGTGACATTTACACAGTAGTCAGTGCATTTTTATAGCTGTATAATGGTCAATGGTCCAAAAATAGTGTCAAAACTGTCTGCCACATAAAAAAAAAAAAAAAAAAAAAAAAAAAAAAAAAAGCCATTTATAGTACAAAAAGAGCAAATAATCGCTACTTTAACTATTTCTTTCACAGTTCTACAGTAAAAAAAAAAAGGAACCTCTTACAGTAGTGATTATTTGCACTATAAAGGGCTAATATTCGTTTTTTTAACCCCATTATGTTACTAAACGTCTTAGACCTGGTTCACATCTATGTGTTTTTTGCAGAAACAGACTACAATTCATTTACATGGTTTCCTATGGGACACGTTCACATCTATGCTTTTTAATCTGCCCAACAACAAATTGGCCAAAAAAAAAAAAAAACTGTTTTTTTTTAAATAATTGTAATTTCTGAACGAAAACCACATACACTGTCTGATAATTCCTTTCACCAAGAAGTTTTCTATTTCCAAATTTTCCCATCACTGTGGTTGAAAATGAATGTAGATTTGACCCCACTAACGATTAGAAAATTGAATGAATGTTCTTATCTCTCCTGTAATAGTATATACAGTATATCTCTTCTGTCTGTCTGTTATTCTCAGAGTGGATTAGATATTTTGCTCCCCAACCATATAGTTGGTTATTTTTATTTACCACTGCATAGAGATATTTAAGAATAAATTGCCTTTTTTAAAAACTTTACATATTAACTAAATTATACACCACACTTTTTTTTTTTTTTTTAAGGTTATTAACTGATTAATCGAAACAATAATCGGCCAACTAATCGATTATGAAAATATTCGTTAGTTGCAGCCCTAAAAACAACCCCACTTTTAAGAAGTGTGCAATACAGCGGTAACAAGAATAAAAAATATTTACCTTCCGGCTGATCCTTCAAACACCTTCACTCCCTTTCCTGATCCCAGATGCAACAAGATTCCTGCTATCCTCTGTGATCCTCTCCTTAGCCTGCCAAAGTGTGTTTGCATGAGCAAGTGACGGTCCAAATCCAACATGAATCCCCTGGGCTCTAGGCGGCAGGGGATGGTGCTGAGTGAAGTCTGCACAGCTGTTAAGGAAAAACACAAAATGAAATAAGAGGAGGGGTCTGACGAGCGAGAGGAGGAGGAGTAACAGGCAGCGTACGTGCACAGGAAAAGCCAAACAGATCAGCAGTACAAAGTACTGCCAACAGAAAGCACTTACTGCGACACAAAGAGTAAACAGACAGAGGAAAATAAAGCTTCACGTAAACTTATTGGATTTAGAGGGATTCTAATTAAATATAGCTACATTCACAAGGCAGTCTGTACATTTACATGACCCTTTACCTCTACAAAGACTTTGGTGAACAGTAATTACACATATTAACAGATTCTTACTTAGTACCGTATAAGGAAGTCCAACATTAGGAAAAAAAAAACACCACTCCAGAACACCTAAAAATCAACCAGCTTAAGTAGTCTGCTTAATAATTAGGTTAAACAAAACAGGACAAAATTGCCACAAAGTAAGGCTGACCATACATTGTACAATTTTCCCTTTAGATTGACCAAGATATGGGGAGGTCAAATCTAAACAATTTGTAATTTGTATGTAAATCAGGTAGGCCCTTGCACTACATAGCTGAAGGTAAACCTAAAAAGGAAACTAAACAAGAAAATTGTGTGGCCAATCTCTTAGATTGTAAACTCTAAAGGAGCAGGGCCCTCTGATTGCTACTGTATTAAAGTGTATTGTATTGTCTACCCCCAACTTGTAAAGCGCTAGGTAAAATTGTTGGCGCTATATAAATCCTGAATAATAATAATAATAATAATAATAATAATAAACAACAACTAGTGGCCAGCTTAAAGCTAAACACACCGGAAAGTTATTTTCAGCTGGGAGTTCAGGTTGTACTCACAGTTGGCCGTTTTAACTGAACCTAGGCATAGATCATCCCCTTGAAACAGCTCCTTTGTGTAGAGGGCTCTGAACTGTGCCCGAACCACTTGGCAGAGGTGGCACTTGTGATCCAGTACAGAACTCTCCACAGATGACGGAGTACAGAAGCAGGGATCACTCTGATTTAGTTAGCACAGGTGATGTTGTAAGTGTGCCCAGGGACACTTGCCCACAGCCCAATATGAGCACAAAACAGATCAGGGCAGTCCAACCGTGCCCACACTTAGATCTGAAAATGTCACCTTGTGTTAAAAGCAATGGTGCCATCCCAATAGAACAAGGGCAGCTCAAGGCTATAGATCCACAGCTACCCTGACCTCTTGAAATAAAAACCAATGTTACATGCATTGTACCAAGAAAGCACACTCACATAACAGATTCCCCTTCTAATAAAAATAAAAAAAGTTAAATAAAATAAGGGCAACTAAGCAAGGATCTACCTTTTAAAGGTCACTGGAGTAGCGATCAGTGTGGGTGTGAATAGATCAGATGGGAGCCCGATCTAGGCCAGTGATTGTTGATAAACAATATTAGACAGATGGGTAGAGGAAGTGGGGGGGGGGGGGGAGGGGTGGTTAAAGTGATACCGGCACCATACAACATTGTCGGAAATGCCAGGAACTGGCCCTGGAAGTTATTTCCTAACGACTGAAGACCAATGTGAAGCGTCCAAAACATCCTAGGCACAGGGAATGTAATAAAAACAAAAAGAAGCGAACAAAGAACCGAGCAGAGAAGCAGGTACAACATGGCGCCCAGAGAGGCGGGGCCGTACCCGTCAGCAGTCACATAGAAACTTACCAAGACTTCAAAGCTGGCTCCTCGTCGTTCCCCACAAGGCAGTGGTGAACGTCCAAACAAATCACCCGTAAAAAAATAAAAGGTGTCTGGTTAGCAAAAGCCCACTCCGGTGTCACGCTTCCTCCACACAGCTCTCCTCTCAGCGTCCAACACGCAACTCGCCACTCAACCTTCCCAACTCAGCCAGAAAAACACACCGCTCTCTCCGCCCCCTCCAGCTCTACGCCAATCACAGAGCGCTCGCCTCACCGACAGCCAATCAAAGCGCTAGTTCCGTGAAGGGCGCCTGTTGCGGTGCGGACTTGGACTTCTGCTTGCGTGGCCCCGCCCCTCGTTTCCACATCCAATGCCTCTTGTTATTGTGTGTGCGGGGGAGGATGGGAAAGCAAAACAATGTCGTCACGCCACACAGAAAACTTACCCAGAGATTGTAATATCCGCCTGCTGAGGGGAGAGGGGATGAGTTCGTAGTCCAAGCAGCCTTTGTCTGGATCGAACCAGTCCTCTCACAATAAAATCTGTATAATATCATATAACATACAAATAAAGATGTGCTTGTTATGAGGTGAATTAAAAATGAAAGCAGTTGAAATGTACTGCTTGGAGTGTTCGTAAAATGAAAACAATGTCGTCGTGTTGTACATGGGGAAAGTTATAGAGCAGGCTGGTCGGCTTTGTTCTCATAGCTTTCTCTAAGTACTGGTGAAAAGTCTTCCGAAATTCGGTCATTTAGACCGTTCATTCGTTTTTCGGACAGTTAATGGTCACAAAATCGATAATCGTTGGGACGTTTTTGAGCCGAAAAAACAAAGGACAAGTTTGGAAATTTTCTGCCGAACAAACGATAAAGTAAAAGGTTAATGTGTTTCCCTTCCGAACGGTCTGCACTAGGGATATGTAAAAAAAAAAAAAAATGAACAAAAATTTATTCATTTATGTTCACTGAATGATTTATCGGTCATTACATGATGGCACTATCGTTTGCGCTCACGGCCAAATGTTTGTTTTTCGAAAATGTGTTTGACCGATTTTTCGTATAGTGTACAGCCTACACCCTGAAAAATGAGCATTCCCGCCATATTCCTTCCTTTCCTCAGCCTTTCACTACATGTAAGCTTTTTTTTTTTTTATTTTTTTTTTTAGGGGAGAGAGTACTTTTTTATGTTACCCACTTCTCCATTCCTCGCCCAGGCAATGGTGACGTCACCCTCTATAGTCGTGTTATGACCACAGAACTCCTTTCATTTTTACACACGCAAGTTCCTACTTGGAGGTGACTGTATTTCTATCATACAGGGCAGTTTCAATCCTCCTCATCAAAAAGATTGACATGTAAACCCTAATGGCCTGTACACACGATCCGAAAAATCAGATGAAAAATACAGCTTTCGAATCGACCATACGATAATCATTAGTACGGAGCTTTTAAGAGCTGATCACAAAAGTTCATCCGATATTATCTGATCAAACACAATTTTTTTTCCTCGTACGATACCAGATCATACGATTTTCGTTTAATCAGTACAGTTGTCATAGGAAGATACAATAGAAACACACTACAACACATGACATCACTTCCAATTTTTTTATTCTGTCGTACGAGAATTTTTGTCACTTTAGTAACCTCTTCATTTTTAAAATGCAACTAGCATGCAAAAAAAAAAAAAAAAAAAAACGGCGATCTGTCGTACAATTTTTGGATCGTGTGTACGGCCATAAGGGCCCTTTCACACTTAGAAGTTTTTCCAGCGCTTTTGCGTTAAAAAAAAAGCATTTGAAAAGCTCAAGAACAATGCTTCTGTTTAAAATCAATGAATGTGTTCACACTGGGGCAGCACGCTTCCATTGCGGTGAAAAAAAAAAAAAAAAAACTTTGCTTGGAGCATGTTTGTTTGGGGAGCTAAAAAAAAGAAAAACGCAACAAAAAACGCTCCTCCCCACTGAAATGAATGGGATCCCATGGGACGCCCCTGCTAAATGTTTTTGGTGCAGTCTTTGAGTCACATGTCCTTTAAAAACCGCACTGCAAACGCGCAGAAAAAAAAACGCCCTATTAAACACATAGATGTTTTACTGGCAGTTTTTAAGCAAACCAGTGTGAAATTGCCCTAACATACTATTCATCTCATTTTTCAAAGCCTCAGCCTGTGCTTAACAGCGTTTTCCACATGTCCACCACCCAACAGTACTTTAGCATTTTTCCCAGTGGTTGTCAACTTATGAGTTAGGGGGGGCCTTAAATGCATTCCAGTGCGTTTTTGGTACGTTTACTGAGGCCCAGTACAAGTTCTGTACATAAAAAATGCAGCACGACCAATTTTCTTTTCTTTCTAAAACGCACTGGAACGGACTGCAGTGGTGGGAACTATGCCACTGGCATTAATGTGATCAACTTTCCTTGCATTTTTCATGCATAAAAAAAACAAAAAAAAAAAAACGCACTGCACCGCATCTGGTGTGAACTGGCCATGAGAGTCTGTCAGAAACTGCATTCCTAATAGAATGGGTCAGAGAGTGAGGACATGATACATTTTTGGCTGAGGATATGCTGCAGAAGACAATAAGAATCTAGGAACGTTACATGAGGCTAGTAGTGGTCAATGCTATTACCCCAATGTTCCCACTACAGACTGCTGAGCTCCGAGGGCCACACATCATATACCACAGGGCCACGTGCTGAATAGCACAGCAATGCATTAAAAAAGGTGTATGGCAGGGGTCTCCAGATTGTGGCCCTTTGCTAGCCTTTATCCGGCCCTTGGGGCACTTTTCCTCCCACTGACACCAACAATGGAGCACTATTTCTTCCACCGATACCAATGATGGAATATTATTCCTCTCACTAATAGGGGGGCACTATTCCTCCTCCTCCTATATTGACCATGACCACCAACCCTGAGGCCATATTTATTCTCATTGATGCTGAGCCCGGGACATTTTCTGCCCCCCCGCTGGGCACAATCAGGCCCTCCTAAAGTCTGAAGGACAATAAACTGGACCTTTGTTTGAAAAGTTTGGAGACCCTTGGTGTATGGTATGTTGCCATGCGCACATAGATGTTTTGTGTTTTGGGAAATCCAATATTTTTCGGTTATCACAGGAACTCTAGCAATGGGCAAACCTGTTCTGTGGACAACTGTCTAAAAGAGAAACCCTCTCGCTTTCAAAGATCTCCTATTACTTCCTCCTGTGTGTTATTGGGACAGTGAAAGGAAACCTCCCCAACAGAAAAAAAAAAGCCTGACAGGAGGCTAAGGCCCAACACAATGACAAGCAAAAATCTATTGTTTCCAATAGGCCTAGTTTACACCAAGGCACTCCATGAGGCTGGGTTCACACTATCTTCGCATGGGGCTCACAGCAGGGGTCCGGTGCTTCCTCGCTCACCGTTTTCGTCTGATTTCAGCCCAAATTTGTGGCTGAATTCGGACCTGAAATGGACCAAAAGACGCACAGTACCCCTGAATCCAGATTGACTTCTCATGAAACGGAACAGCCATAGATGGATCAAAATTCAGCCAGTTCCTGCTGAACCAGCCAAATTTCAATCTATCTATGGCCTGCTTATTCTCACTAGCCTGCTGCACGTGTTTACATACGTTTATCTAATCTGCTCCTGGAGGCACATAACTTCTATTTTCTAATTCTCTATAAAGGCCTCATTCACACAGGACGGATCCGTGCTTTGGGATTCACAACTGTAATGTTGTAATTTTAAAGAGGAAGGTACAGCTATATATTTTTTTTACTTGCAGTGTCTTTAATGGCTAAAACATGGGGAAATATGAATGTATTGCAGAAACGTTCACAGTATTTATTTTTTTTGCCTTGACATACATATAAAGCTTGAACTAAACCTAGCCATACACATATAGATTTTATTTGCATTTAGTCTGTGGGCTAAACATAAGAACTCTAACAAATTCCTCCATCCACGCTGAATCTCTTGCTGCAGTTCGTGTATTTTCATAGCTGGTCACTGACAATTTTCTGCCCAGCTTCCTCGATTTTTCATGTCGAGGAATGTCAGGTGAGAGGGGGGCCTACGGGGCCACCCACTGATCGAAAGGCAGCATGTAGAGCCCAACACCGTAGGAAGTCATCAGCACAGGCACATATTGACTGCTCCCTGGCAGCTGGCGCTGAGCATTTGGCTACGTAAAGTTTTTATAGAAAAGTCAGGGAGGTGACTACATGAATAAAATTTGCTGGTGTCACCGATCTGGAGGAATGACAGCAATCGGGACAGGCTTTCTAATTTGTATGATCGATATTCCCCTTAAAATTGGTAGGGTGCTGTCAAATAATATCTTATGCCCTGTACACTCGACCGGTTTTCCCGTCGGAATAAACTCTGAAGGTTTTTCCAGCGGAGTTCTGACGGAATTCACACCAAATTCCGACCGTCCAGAACGTGGTGACGTACAACAGGACTAGAAAACGGAAGTTCAATAGCCAGTAGCCAATAGTCTCATACTTGCTTCAGGGCATGCGTAGTTTTTGGTACGTTGGAACAGCATACAGACGATCGGTTTTCCCGATAGGAATTGGTTCCGTCGGAAAAATTTAGAACATGTTCTCTTTCTAGGCCTGTCAGAATTTGACGTAAAAATTGCGATGGGGCATACACACGATCGGAATATACAATGAAAAGCTCCCGTCTGACTTTTTCCGCTCATGTGTACACGGCATAAGAGTAGGTGAGGTATTTCTCAGTGTTAACAGATCAGCGACTTGATAAGTATTGCCCCTTAAGGGTTTATGTAATAAGGGTTAAGCCCAGTACACACTATAGGAAAATAGGACGAACGATCGTCTGGTTTTTCACAATGTTACACAGCAGGTCAAAACCAAGGATGGTACTAATTGTAAGAAAATTCTCAAACGACAAAGCCATTTTTTTGGTTTGTTTATGGTTTCTGATCATGTGCAGTCTTTCATATCTGATTTTTCTTGTACGAAAAAAAATACACATTGAACAAAAATCGTTAATCTGTTCACATATGAGAAACATTTTGGAGATTGTTCCTTAGGAAATTTTCGTTTGGAAAGTCTAATTCGGATATCGAAAGTTGTGTACACACTATGCGAAAATTGAACGATCGTGCCTCATGCCAGGATCTCATGCACCGAGGCCTGGTTCACACCTATGCATTTTTTAGTCATTTTTCAGTTTTGCAGAAACACTACAGTCCATTTAACATGGTTTCCTATGGATGTAGTTCACATCTGTGCATTTTTTGCAAAGGGCCAGGGACGCTTTTCTGGTTTTTGGTTCCATAGACTTCAAATGGATCAAAAATGTGTATTAAAAAACATAAAATGCAACTAGAATATGCAAACTGCAACCTGCATAGGTGTGAACCAGGTCTTAAAGCCCGGTGTTCATGAGGAATAACAAAGGAAGATTTTAAAGTGCACTTTAATGCACAAAATGATGTGCGTTTTGCTGCCATTCATTTAGCACTGTGCGCTGGTGTTGCCAAAAATACTGCAGGTGCTTTTTCTTCAGTTTAATTTTCTTTTAATTTTCTCTAACCCTTCCCCACTCTACCCAAAACTAGGAAAAAAAGTTTAGGTAATTATTAAGGAGGCCATATATGACTGATATTACTCTAGAATGTAAAGCTCTAATGAGCAGGGCCCACTGATTCCTCCTGTATTGATTTGTATTATACGAGTACTGTCTGCCCTACTGTTGTAAAGCGCTGCGCAAACTGTTGGCGCTGTATAAATCCTGTTTATTATTAATAATAAAAAGTACTGTGACTGCTATTACATCCATGCACCAATATTTCTTGTTTATATATATTTTTTTGATTGGCAACTGTTGGTGTTATCTATGCATGCAAACAATTTTACTTGAATAAACCATATACTGTATTTACTACTGTTATGTTTACTGGCGGAAACGGTACCCACTTAATTAAAATTCCCAGGGCGAATCCTTCGTTTTAGGATTGGGTAATTATTATCTTATGTCTGTGGGCCACTTTGGACCACTCAGACGGCTCCGCAAACAGCTATTTCAATATGAAAAATTGTCATTTCCCCCCCCCCAGGATGGGTTGCGGTGAGAGTTCAGCACTGCCCATAGACAACAAACCCATCCTGGCAAAAAATAGACACACAAAGCAGGGTGTTACCGAAAATACCTAAATTCATCACAATACTTCACACAGTGAATGGTGACAAATTGAATCAATCTCTCAAAAGTGTGATCAGCTTCTTTCAGCTGTAATCAAGGTCAATTTTAATATCAATGGAACTTCACAGCTGCCTTGATGTACAAGTCTGGACTTGCATTCGTATTCTCTTGGAAACCATAGCTCTGCACTGACTGAATAGCATCCCCCATGCTGTGTTTGATAAATGTGGGTGGATTTAACAACCATGGGTTTGGTTATGCTAAGCAGAAGGGAGGATTATGCAGACAAAGAAATTGTCTAATGGTGTGCATAGACGTGAGATCATCTCTCCCAGCTTTGCTATTGTTGCTGCGTCACACACTTCCTATAGATCCTAAATCTGTGCCAGGCAGCTTGATGTGTATGTGGGTTTCAGCCTAAAGCCTGGTACACACAATGTGAATATTGGACGAATGATCGTCCGCTTCTTTTTTTTCGCATGATAATCTTATATCAAAAATGAAGAGGTTACTAAACTTACGAAAATTCTCGTAGGACACAATACAACTTCAGAAGTGATGTAATGTACTGTATTGTAAAGTATTCTTTCCTTTCCATGGTCTTGGTCATTCGATTTTTTTCATACAAATACTATACTAATTGCATGAAAATCCTTCGTTCTGTTATCTTACGAGAAAAAATGTTGTGCTTGAGCCTTTGTATATTTCCACATGATCGGCTCTTTAAAACGATGTACTAACGAATAGATAATGGGGCGATCGCTCCAAATCCGTTTTTTTTTTCCCATCTGATATTCTCATTGTGTGTACTAGTAATAAAAGGACCCCATAGACTAATCTAGTTTCAGATGATTCCTATTGAACCAACTAAAAGTCAAGCTGTGGGTGGCCATGCAATGCCAGGCTCGAATAAAGTCGGTTTAAAAATTGACTGAGCTGGGTGGAAAATTATCAACCGAACGGTGACTGCATCCTATGAGATGGAAGCGCTGTTCACCAGCAGCTGTGGGTGATGCGGCTGCCTAAATACAATAGATATACCTTCATTCAGCCTGGGTTCACACTATTGCAAACACAGACATTGCATGTGATTCGCACTGCATTGCGGTGCCGATCACACGTCATGTCTGTGCAATGCGAATTCAGCCATACGAGAAAGGTGCAGGAACCTTTTTTTTTACCCGCACTGGAATCGGATTGCATGAGTGTTCACACCTATGCGATCCATCTCCTGTCCGAATTCAGTTTACACTGCGATCTGCAAACCGATCTGGGGCTGTCATTAACTTTGTATTACCACTATGCGATCCGGGAACCAGCACTGGAATTGCGCTGGTTCCCTCATCGCAATAGTGTGAACCCAGGTTCAGGCTCTTATGCCGCATACACACGAGCGGACTTTGACCGGACTGGTCCGACGGACCATTCGACTGTGTGTGGGCTTCATCGGACTTTTTCGGTCGAAAATCTGACGGACTTTAGATTTGGAACATGTTTCAAATCTTTACGTCAGAACTCCACCGGACCCAGTTCCTATCGAAAAGTCCGCTCGTCTGTATGCTAGTCCGTCGGACGAAAACCGACGCTAGGGCAGCTATTGGCTACTGGCTATCAACTTTCTTATTTTAGTCCGGTCGTACGTCAGCACGTACAAATCCATCGGACTTTGGTGTGATCATGTTTAGGCAAGCCCGTTTGTTCGGAAAGTCCATCGGAAGTCCGCCGAAAGTCCGTCGGATAGACCCTCAGACCAGTCCGGTCGAAAAGTCCACTCATGTGTACGCGGCATTAGGCCTAGTTCACACCTATGCCTTTTTTTGGTGGTTTTGTAGACAAGCACTACATACAGTTCATTTAAAGCGGGATTCCGGCCAGCTAAAAAAAAAAAATTTAAGTCAGCAGCTACAAACACTGTAGCTGCTGACTTTAAATAAGTAGACTTACCTGTCCTGGGTGCCTGTGATGTCGGCTGCCCGAGGCCAAACTGTCCCTCGGCTCTCGGGTCCCGGCACCGCCATCCTGGGTAAGGGAAACAGGCAGTGGAGCCTTGCGGCTTCACTGCCAGTTTCTTACTGCGCACGCGCGAGCGGCGCAGCGATCTGTGAATGGCCCCGTCGTGTTCTGGGAACACACACAGTTCCCAGAAGACAACAGGGCCACTCACCGAGGAGAAGAACACACCGCAGAATAGGAAGAGGCAGATTAGGAAGACTGCCTAGCAACAAGGGTTTACGTAAGTATAATTTTTTTTTTCCAAATTTTTTTTTTTTTTTTTTTTTTTTTAGGAATTTTGGTGGCATTTTTTTTTTCCAGGGTGGCCCTCCGCTTTAACATGGTCTCCTGTGGGACACGTTCACGTCTGTGCTTGTTTTACCCACTGCGTTTTTGGAAAGGGTCGGAGACTTTTTTAAATGTAAAATGGTGCTTTTTTGGTTTAATAGACTTCAGAAAAGCATGTAGTGCGTTTTTGCCATGATTTCATTTTTTTCATATCTGCCCAACAACAAATTGGCCAAAAAAAAGCCCAAAAAAGGCAAAATACAATTTGTGGCAAAATTGTGGTAAAATTACGTGTGCAAAAATTCAAAATGCACAGCAAAAAGCACGGCAGAAACCATCAAAAGCAAACTGCATAGATGTGAACCGAGCAGGGACTACTTTGCACAGATATGAATGGTACTCATTGGAAATCATGGGGTACGACTTGTCATATGACTTTGCAGTCCTAAGTCACAGGACAAGTAGCACAAGTGTGAAAGGGGCCTTAGCCTGCAAGAGAGGAAGAAAACCATCGATTCCCCTCTACATGCTAAGGCCCCTTTCACACTTGTGCGACTTGTCCTGTGACTTAGGACTGCAAAGTCATATGACAAGTCGTACCCCATGATTTCCAATGAGTACCATTCATATCTGTGCAAAGTAGTCCCTGCACTACTTTGGTCAGACTTTGATGTGACTTGAGGTCCATAGACCTCAAGATTACACAGGCATTGCTTCAAGTTGCGTCCAAGTTGCGGCAAAATCACGTCAAAGTCGCAGCAATATCACGGCAAAAATCGCAGCAAAAAGTGTGAAAGGGGCCTAAACAACTCAAATTCAAGCAGTCTATGCCTGCCTTAAGCCAGATTCATACTTTTTGTATTTTAATGTACATGCATTTTTATTAAAAGCGGTTGTGTCCGTTAGCGTTGTGCCATGTGTTGCAGAAAAATGTGAGTAAAAAACACCCATAAAAGCAAAATTACATGTATTTTTATGTACCCTAATGCCGCGTACACACGACCGGACTTTACAGCATACTTGGTTCAGCAGACCGGAGTCAATCGGATAATTCGATCGTGTGTGGGCTCCAGCTGACTTTTTCCCCAAAAGTTTGACGGACCTAGAAATGAAAACAGGTTTCAAATCTTTTCGACGGACTTGAGTCCGGTCGTCTGTATGCTAGTCCGACGGACAAAAACCGACGCTAGGGCAGCTATTGGCTACTGGCTATGAACTTCCTTGTTTTAGTCCGGTCGTACGTCATCACGTACGAATCCATCGGACTTTGGTTGAGCGTGTGTAGGCAAGTCCGTCGGAAAGTCCGCCGGTCAAAGTCTGACGTAAAGTCCGCTCGTGTGTACGCGGCATAACACACACTGACATGGGATTTCATGCTCCTCCACTCATTTCAATGGAAACACATGCGTTTAAATTCATAGGTCTGAATATGGTCTTGGAATTCAGTTGGGATAGTCAGTCCTGGAAGATCGATTCTTCAGTAAAGCTTTATTGACAACGGGTATCTGCAAAGTTTTCATTGTCTTATGCTGGACACACACACAAATCAGTGACTGTTTGATGAACTGATTTCTGATGTTTCAATCAAATCTTTTCAACAATGGTTCTATTTCAATACATTAATCTCAAGCCATTAAAAACGAACACAACCTGATCATTTAGAAAGATACCCATGCATCAATCCAATACATGCATCTCGTGCTGATTCAATTAAATATATTTACAAATCAATTTGTTTAATGAAACAATTGCTGTAATAATCCCATTAAAATCAAGCAATTCTGTAATCATTGTTCTCAGCTTATTTTGTGGTATCAAAGATGAAAGCAATGGGAAGGGTTGTCAAATTCCTATAGGATTTCCAGTTAATTCTACTGTATAAAGAATAGTCAGTTGATTCTAAAATGATCACTGTTGGATAGAGCAAGCGATGGGTATAGCCCCTGTCAGATTTTTTTTTTTCGCCATCTGTGTCCCATTGCGGAGATTTCCCTTCATTTCCTGTCCCATAGCCAAACAGGAAATGAGAGGAAATCACTGCAAATTAAGGGAATTCCTTGGGGACCCCCAGGTCACCAGAATTAGTGCCCCCATTGGAAGATTCCCCTCTCTTTCTGGGGACAACCCAAAATTTGGGGTATTCTTTTACTTTCAATGATAATGGTACACAGGAGAAATAGAGAGGATGAGTCTCCATGATAGGGGCACAGACAGCAATAAAAACTGACAGAGGTTCTAATCCATGTGCACTTTATCCAAACCAAAATAAAAGTTTTGCCTTTAGTTTTATTTTAAGCCGGATATAGATGGTTAGAATCTCAGACTGTTCAGCAGGGAACAGCTGAGATTCGAACCATGTATGGGCAGGCTGAATTTACCCAAGTTGATTGATCGATCAAACAGGGTACAAACAGCCTGCCGGATTTTACATGCGATAATTGCAAGCGGCTGTTATCACTGTTCTCCCGGAGGGGACGGCCCTCCCGCTAAGCCATTGTGTTCTCCCAGCAGGGCCCTGCTGGGAGAACACAATGGCTCAGCGGGAGGGATTTCCCTGACAACACTGTCTGTCAACCACACCCTTGGTTGCAGGAAAGAAATTCACTCAGTCTATGGTCGACCTTAGCGGTTCATTCACAAAGTAGCATTGAGGCCTTAACAATGGTCATACCGCTGCTTAAAAAAAGTCTGCCATACATTTATAAAGCACAGTGGAATGCCTTAGACTACTTTCACACTGAGGCGTTGCGGGCGCTGGCGGTAAAGCGGCGCTATATTTAGCGGCGCTTTACCGTCGTTTTAGCGGCGCTATTCGGCCACTAGCGGGGCATTTTTAACCCCCGCTAGCGGCCAAAAAAGGGCGGGGCTTTGCGGGCGGGTTTGGAGCGCTCCCCTATTGTTTTCAATGGGAAAGGGTGCTTTAGGAGCAGTAAATACAGTGCTCCTACCGCGCTCCAAAGATGCGGCTTGCAGGACTTTTTAGACCACCATGCAAGAGCACTGCTCCTGTGTGAAAGCCCTCGGGGCTTTCACATTGGATTGCATTGAGCGGCTCTTTCAGGGCGCTTTGCAGGCGCTATTTTTAGCGCCTGCAAGGTGCCTCAGTGTGAAAGGGGCCTTGCAAATTTGCTTTGCATTATCTGCTGTTCTTAATTATCTCCTAGACGCAAGCGCTATTTGTGCGATTTGTAGTCAAACAAACCAAAAGACTGATGCAAAAAAAATGATCTTTTTCAGAGTGACAGCCAATGGTTTACAACTGATTATGGTCATTCATGTTGGTCATACACATCTCAATCCGATTGTTTGAAGAATAGACCTCTTATATGGTTTGATCAAATCTATCAAATATCTGTAATAGATATCCACTATTTAAATGCTTTTAGACCCGTTTCATCGCATCAAAGACTAAAACAAAATCAAATAGTTTGGAAAATGATTAAGAGATTGTACCTTCATTGTTTAAGCCCAGGTTCACGCTGAAGGCGGGTTTGAAATCGGGTGACTTCAGCCGAACTCGCGCGATTTCAAACCCACATTTCAGTGCAAGTTCTGGGGGGGGGGGGGGGGGGGGGAATTTAAAGACATCTGTGCAGGTTCATACACAGATGTCTATTGAAATTGCCCCCGAAGTCCCCAAAAGTAGTGCAGGAACTTGGTGTGGCGTTGCATCGATTGGGACAGTGCTATTGCTGGCAATAGGCTGCGATATGGCATGCGATTTCACATGTCAAATCGCATGCTTTGATATGAACGGGGGCTAATCAGTTTTAGCTTAAGTGCTACAGTGCCTTGCAAAAGTATTCACCCCCCCTTGGCATTTTTCATGTTTTGTTGCCTCACAACCTGGAATTAACGGATTGTTTGAGGATTTGCATCATTTAATTTACAGAACGTGCCCACAACTTTGAAGATTTTTTTTTTTTTTTATTGTGAAGCAAACAACAAATAGGACAAAAAAAAAAACAGAAAAAGTCAATGTGCATAACTATTCACCCCCCTAAAGTCAATTCTTTGTAGAGCCACCTTTTGCGGCTATCACAGCTACAAGTCGCTTTAGATAAATCTCTATGAGCTTGCCATATCTTACCACTGGGATGTTTGCCCATTCCTCCTTGCAAAACTGCTCCAGCTTCTTCAAGTTGGATGGTTTGCGCTTGTGAACAGCAATTTTAACTTTGATCACAGATTTTCTATTGGATTGAGGTCTGGGCTTTGACTAGGCCATTCCAACACATTTACATGTTTCCCCTTAAACCACTCAAGTGTTGCTTTAGTAGTGTGTTTGGGGTCATTGTCCTGCTGGAAGGTGAACCTCCATCCTAGCCTCAAATCACACACAGAGTGGTACAGGTTTTGCTCAAGAATATCCCTGTATTTAGCACCATCCATCTTTCCCTCAACTCTGACCAGTTTCCCAGTCCCAACTGCTGAAAAACATCCCCACAGCATGATGCTGCCACCACCATCCTGGGCACAGCGAGTGTACAGACTTCCCAGGTCTGTACACCGGCTGTGCCCATTATGAGGGGTTCCCACCATCCCTGTGCTGAGTTCCCGGGTCTGTACACCCGCTGTGCCCATTATGAGGGGCTTTCATCATCCCTGTGCTGTGCCAACGTCCTGGGTTTTTAACTTTTAGGTTTGTTAACTTTTCGTAACAATTACGAATGTTCGTTATGATGAATTTATCATTATGAACGGTTCCCACCATCTCTGTGCTGAGTTCCCAGGTCTGTACACCCACTGTGCCCATTATGAGGGGTTCCCACCATCCCTGTGCCGAGTTCCCGGGTCTGTACACCCACTGTGTCCATTATGAGGGGCTCCCACCATCCCTGTGCTGAGTTCCCGGGTGTGTAAACCCGCTGTGTCCATTATGAGGGGTTCCCACCATCCCTGTGTGCAGAGTTCCCAGGGCTGAGTGTACACCCGCTGTGCCTATTATGAGGGGCTCCCACCATCCCTGTGCTGAGTTCCCGGGTCTGTACACCCACTGTGCCCATTATAAGGGGCTCCCACCATCCCTGTGCTGAGTTCCTGTGTCTGTACACCCGCTGTGCCCATTATGAGGGGCTCCCACCATCCCTGTGCTGAGTTCCCGGGTCTGTACACCCACTGTGCCCATTATAAGGGGCTCCCACCATCCCTGTGCTGAGTTCCTGTGTCTGTACACCCGCTGTGCCCATTATGAGGGGCTCCCACCATCCCTGTGCTGTGCTGACTTCCTGGGTTTTTAACATTTAGGTTCGTTAACATTTCGTAACAATTACGAATGTTCGTTATGATGAATTTATCATTATGAGGGGCTCCCACCATCCCTGTGCTGTGCTGACTTCCTGGGGTTTTTAACTTCATCATAACGGGTCTGTACACCCGCTGTGCCCATTATGAGGGGTTCCCACCATCCCTGTGCTGAGTTCCCAGGTCTGTACACTCACTGTGCCCTTTATGAGGGGTTCCCACCATCCCTGTGCTGAGATCCCGGGTCTGAGCATACACCCGCTGTGCCCATTATGAGGGATTCCCACCATCCCTGTGCTGAATTCCCAGGTCTGTACACCCACTGTGTCCATTATGAGGGGTTTCCACCATCCCTGTGTTGACTTCCCGGGTCTGAGCGTACACCTACTGTGGCCATTATGAGGGGCTCCCACCATCCCTGTGCCGAGTTCCCAGGTCTGTACACACGCTGTGTCCATTATGAGGGATTCCCACCATCCCTGTGCTGCGTTCCCATGTCTGTACACCCACTGTGCCCATTATGAGGGGTTTCCACCATCCCTGTGCTGAGTTCCCAGGTCTGTACACCCGCTGTGCCCATTATGAGGGGTTCCCACCATCCCTGTGCTGAGTTCCCAGGTCTGTACACCCACTGTGCCCATTATGAGGGGTTCCCACCATCCCTGTGCTGAGTTTGTAGGTCTGTACACCCACTGTGCCCATTATGAGGGGTTTCCACCATCTCTGTGCTGAGTTCCCGGGTCTGTACACCCGCTGTGTCCATTATGAGGTGTTTCCACCATCCCTGTGCTGAGTTCTCGGGTCTGAGTGTACACCTACTGTGCCCATTATGAGGGGCTCCCACCATCCCTGTGCTGAGTTCCCGGGTCTGTACACCCGCTGTGTCCATTATGAGGTGTTCCCACCAACCCTGTGCTGAGTTCCTGGGTCTGTACACATGCTGTGCCCATTATGAGGGGTTCCCACCATTCCTGTGCAGAGTTCCCGGGTCTGTACACCCGCTGTGCCCATTATGAGTGGCTCCCACCATCCCTGTGCTGTGCTGACTTCCTGGGTTTTTAACTTTTAAGTTCGTTAACTTTTCGTAACAATTACGAATGTTCGTTATGATGAATTTATCATTATGAGGGGCCCCCACCATCCTTGTGCTGTACTGACTTCCTGGGGTTTTTAACTTCATCATAACGGATAATCGTAATTAACATACATTCTTATTTTGTCTGATTCTGTTGTAATGGAATTTGGATCCAAAGTTCGTAAACGAAATTTCGTACAAAATTCGTATGCATAAAAATTCATATTTCAGATCCTCACAAATGTATTAATTTTCGGAAATTTGTACGAATTTTAGATTCGTACGAAACTAATCTCACATGTCTAGTGCCATGAAGGTCTCCTGCAGATCTGCTAGTGTGTCTGTGTGCCCATACATCCTGTATGGGCAAGCAGATACAATCTGACAGGAAGAGAGAATGAAATCTACAAGCAGACAGCCGCAAAGGCTGCCAGACCTTGTCGTTTTCCATTTACAGGACACTGTGAATGAGTGACGTGGCCAGACAGGAGGAGCCCCGCTCAGCCACATTTTTTTTTTTAAATTGTGACAGCTAGACTGGGGGGGAGAAGATCCCCGCTAGCTGTCAGATCTGGGAATCGTGGAGGTTCGGGAGCCATTTGTAACATGTTACACACTGAATATGGGTGTTTAGCATGGAGGTAGCTATCTTACCTGCAGTATCAGAAGACACTCTGCAACATTGCTGCAGTGAAACGGTTTCCCTCTAGTGGCAGCAAAGACTGTGTCATCACATCCTGCCAGCAGAGTGATTAACACCAGGAAGCAAAGCATACAGGGAATTGTAGTTCCAGGACACAAGTTTCACACTGTTTTAGGAATAAAACTTCCAGACTGCTGAGGATAGAAGAACAGACTGCTGGGGGAGGATATAAAAAGGCTGGTCTAGGCCTAGATCGCTCTCTTGGGACACCGGCCTGGATCTGCAAGCAACGGCTCTGTGTTGCGGCCTGCACAAGAAGAGTCACCACACGTGCATCTTTGGAGCACCTGCGGACAGCACTGCTTTACTGTCCAGTGGCAGCCTGGAGGCCGTTTCTGATCCATCTGAATCACACAGTAGCTGATCCGGATAGGCCGCGGCGGAGGTCGGACATTGTCCCCTGAGCCAGGGACCTGTCAGGGCTGGGCTCAGCCCTTCCTTCTCTGAGCTGGCCGCTCAACTGTCGGCTAATTGGCAGCTCCCATCTCTCTCCACAGTTACTCAGCTGTTGATGATCCTGCTAGTCAGTCCTGCCTACTTAAGCCGTCCAGAGGAGCTCTGCCTACGCCTTGGTCACATCACAAGAAACTATCTTCTGCGTTCCTGTTTAAAGACTGGCTTGGCTAACATCCCTTCTGGCTCCAGATCCTGCTTGCTGTTCCACTACTTTGATCCCTGCCTTCGGGCTTGGCTGACTATCCATTTCAATTACTGAACTTTGGCTATGTTTTGACTAAGTTTGTTCTTTTTACTTTTACTATTAAACAAATGTGATTTAACTGTACTTCTGTCTCGGCCTGATATCATGGTTTCTGACAGAACCAGAGGGAGAGCCTGTAATGTCACTTTCATCACCACGAGCTTCAACTGTTGCAGTATTTGGTGAGCAGGCACCTGCCCATTTGGTCATATAGACACTGTATACAGACACCATTGTCTTTGTTCACATCTCTGGTATTTGTAGTACCACCTGTCAGGGATCAGCAGCTAAGGAGACCAAACAAAGGATATATCATTAAAGTGACATTTTTTTTACAGTGAAACACACTAATACACGTACACAGCAACCAGTGAGAACATAAACCACTACAGCAAACAAAATAACAAATTAAACCTAACTACTGTCTATATACTAAACTAAAGACTAAATACAACTATATACAAGGTACATGGTATGCAGGGATACAAGGAAGGCAATAAAGAGATACAAGGAAGGGAATCACAGCTGGGTACAAGAACAGGGAGCAAGACAGGAACAAGGCAGAGGGGAGCAGACGGGATCAGGCTAAGCATGAATAGGCAGTAAGGAAGGGACCAGAATCATGAAGCGCCGGGGAAGGAAGGAGAAGCCTTAAGTAGCCCCCCGGCAGCTGAACGCTAGATTGACTGATTACCCCAGCCTGCTGGCTCCTGGGAGACACCTGCTGGTGGACACTGGAACTGCAGCAAACAGCCCAGAACAAGATAGTGCCACCAGCAGGTGAACCTAATCCTAACACTTAATCCTATCACCACTGGACACTATATACAGACACCATTGTCTTTGTTCACATCTCTGGTGTTTGTAGTACCAATCGGATACTAACTCATTTAATCCCAAAGACACTGTATTCGGGCAACATTGCCTTACCAGTGCCCACATTTGAAGGAACACTTACACCCTACTGAACAGTCACTACATTTCATCTGCTTTACCAG
Organism: Aquarana catesbeiana; assembly: GCF_042186555.1. Taxonomy (NCBI): domain Eukaryota; kingdom Metazoa; phylum Chordata; class Amphibia; order Anura; family Ranidae; genus Aquarana; species Aquarana catesbeiana. Next base: position 424,698,214 of record NC_133325.1, read on the forward strand.
GATACTGCTAGCATTCTATATTCAACTTTGCCTTACCAGGATACTTTCAAGCACTTTGCTTATCCTGCTTAACAGGACACCAAGTGCACCAACGCCAGGCTAGCCGAAGATCCTGGATATCTCCATTGTGAGGACCCTTTCTGTTACTCTTTTAGTACAAGTAATTTAGTGATTCCACTGATTACCTTTAAAGGGGGACTTTTACGTTAGTTGTTAAAGTGATAATTTGTATTTGTGGCCTATTGCCTCACATGATCATTGCCTGGATCTGTGATTTCAGGATTTGAGGGAAACAGACTGACCGTGTTTAACCACTTAAGGACCGGGCCTATTTTTCAGACTTGGTATTTACAAGTTAAAATCAGTTTTTATTTGCTAGAAAAACTACTTAGAACCCCCAAACATATATATTTTTTTTCACCCTAGAGAATAAAATGTCAGTCATGAAATAATTTATGTTACACCGTATTTGCGCAACAGTCTTACAAGCCTAATTTTTGGGGGAAAAAAAATACACTTTTTTAAATTAAAAAAAATAAGACAATAGTAAAGTTAGCCCAATTTTTTTATACCATTAAGGATAAAGTTACGCTGAGTAAATTGATACCCAACATGTCATGCTTCAAAATTGCGCCTGCTCGTGGAATGGCGATAAAGTTTGACCCTTAAAAATCTCCATAGGCAACATTTAAAAATGTCTACAGGTTACTAGTTTTGAGTTACAGAGGAGGTCTAGTGCTATAATTATTACTCTCACTCTAACGATCGCGGTGAAACCTCATATGTGTGGTCTGAACACCGTTTTCATATGCGGCGCAACTTACATATGCCTTCACTTCTGTGCGCAAGCTCGGCGGGACTGGGCCCTTTAAATTTTTTTTTTTTTTTTTTTTACACTGTGCTTTTAGAAAAAAAATTTGGGTCACTTTGAGGCCTCATGCACACTGGACGTTTGACGTTTTTACAGCAACTGTTTTTGGCTGTAGACATTTTTTTTCTACATTCATTAAACTCTCCATCATGTTATCCTATGTGTCCATGCACACATAGGCTGTTATCAGCAGTTTTGGGCAGTGGTGTTTTTGAGCAGTAAAAAAACAAAAAAAAAAAAAAAACAAAACTAGTGGGTTCTGAGAGACGTTTTTCAGCTGTAAAAACGCTCTAATGCCCTGTACACACGCTCGGACTTTGATCAGACATTCCGACAACAAAATCCATGGATTTTTCCAACGGATGTTGGCTCAAACTTGTCTTGCATACACACGGTCACACAAAGTACAAACACGGTAACATAAAACACGTACGTCGAGACTATAAACGGGGCAGTAGCCAATAGCTTTCGTCTCTTAATTTATTCTGAGCATGCGTGGCACTTTGTGCGTCGGATTTGTGTACACACGATCGGAATTTCCGACAACAGATTTTGTTGTTGGAAAATTTTATAGCAAGCTCTCAAACTTTGTGTGTCGGAAATTCCTATGGAAAATGTGTGATGGAGCCCACACACGGTCGGAATTTCCGACAACAAGATCCTATCACACATTTTCCATCGGAAAAGCCTATCGTGTGTACAGGGCATAATGCTGATAAACGCTTATAAATGTCGATAAACGCTCAAAAACGTTGCTCATCAGCATTTAATGTTTTAAATCCATAAAAAAAATTTTTTAAAAAAATTATTATTATTATTATACAGTATTTATATAGCGCCAACAGTTTACGTAGCGCTTTACAACTTGAGGGTAGACAGTACAAATACAATACAATTTGATACAGTAGGAATCAGAGGGCCCTGCTCCTTAGAGCTTACAATCTAAGAGGGAAGGTCAAGAGATACAAGAGGTAATAACTGTGGGTGATGTGCTGATTGAGAAGATAAATGTACAGTTGTTAGGTGGGGCCAGATAGGCTTCTCTAAAGAGATGAGTTTTCAGGGATCGTCTGAAAGTGGATAAAGTAGGAGAAAATCGGACGGATTGGGGAAGAGCATTCCAGAGGATGGGGGAGGCTCTGGAGAAGTCCTGAATGCGAGCATGGGATGAGGTGACAAGGGAGTTTGAGAGCAGGAGGTCTTGGGAGGAGCGAAGAGAACGATTAGGTTGGCATTTTGTGACTAGGTTAGAGATGTAGCTAGGGGCCAGGTTGTGGATGGCTTTGTAAGTTATAGTTAGTATCTTGAATTTAATTCGGTGACTGAGTGGCAGCCAATGGAGGGATTGGCAGAGGGGTGTAGCAGACGCTGAGCGGTTTGTGTGGTGGATGAGCCTGGCCGCAGCGTTCATGATGGACTGAAGTAGGGATAGCCTATTTAGAGGCAGACCAATGAGGAGGGAGTTGCAGTAGTCAAGACGGGAGATGACCAGGGAGTGGATTAGAAGCTTTGTGGTGTCATTGGTTAAGAAGGGGCGTATCTTGGAGATGTTGCGAAGACAGAGGCGGCAAGCTTTGGATAGTGATAGAATGTGGGGTCGAAAGGTTAGTTCAGAGTCCAGGATTACACCTAGGACCTTGGCGTGGGGAGATGGGTTGATAGTTGAGCCGTTGATCTTGACAGGGAGATCAGGGGAAGTGGCACCTGAGGGAGGAAATATCATGAGCTCGGTTTTGGATAGGTTGAGTTTGAGAAAGTGATGTGACATCCAGGCTGATATGTCTGCTAATAAGTTGGTAATGCGTGAGGAGACAGATGGAGAGAGCTGGGGGGTGGAGAGATAGATTTGGGTGTCATCAGCGTAGAGATGATATTTAAAGCTGTGGGAGGCAATCAACTGACCCAAGGAGGTGGTGTAGATTGAGAAAAGGAGAGGTCCGAGAACAGAACCTTGGGGGACCCCAACGGAAAAAGGAAGAGGAGAGGAGGAAGTAGAGTTGTAAGTGACACTGAAGGAGCGGTGGGATAGGTAGGATGAGAACCAGCGAAGAGTACAGTCACGGAGACCAAAGGAGTGGAGTTTTTTGAGGAGGAGGGGGTGGTCCACTGTGTCAAAGGCAGCAGAGAGATCCAGGAGAAGTAGTACAGAATAGTGTCCATTGGCTTTAGCCATTAGTAGGTCATTTGAGAGTTTAAGGAGAGCAGTTTCCGTGGAGTGTTGAGGGCGAAAACCGGACTGAAGGGGATCAAGAAGTTTATTCATGGTCAGATGGTCGCTTATTCGGTTGTAGACCAGTCTTTCAAGAAGTTTGGAGGAGAAGGAGAGTAAGGAGATGGGACGCAAGTTGTTGAGATTGGTGGGATCCAGTGAGGGCTTTTTTAGTATGGGGGTGACTAGCGCATGTTTTAGAGAGTTTGGGAAGATGCCACAAGAGAGGGAGAGGTTGAAAATGTGAGTTAGAGAGTGTAGAATCGAGTCAGAGGGTGAGCGTAGCATTTGCGAGGGAACAGGATCCAGGGGGCAAGTGGTTAGATGAGTGCTAGATAAAAGTTTCCAACCTCAGTAGTAGTAGCAGGGTTGAATGAGGGAAGTAATGATTGTATCTGTGGACATGGGGTGTTGCATGGGGGAGGTTTTTGCGCATTGGCGATCTCCTCATGAATTGTATCAATCTTAGTTTTGAAGTGATTGGCAATCTCCTGGGCAGTGAGTGAGTTGGTGGGTGGAGGCAGTGGAGGACAGAGTAGAGTGTTGAAGGTAGAGAAGAGTTGACGTGGACTGGATGAGAAGGTGTTGATGAGTGTGATAAAGTAGGTTTGTTTGGCAGTGTGAAGGCAGGAGTAGTATTTTAGGAGGGCAGATTTATATTGTGTGAAGTCTTCCTGGGTCTTAGTCTTATGCCACAGGCGCTCAAGAGCGCGGCTACGTTTTCTGAGACTTCTGGTGTCATCTGTTTGCCAGGGTTGTAGCAGTCGGGGCCTAATTGTGCGTGTAGTGAGGGGGGCCAGCTTGTCTAGGGAGGAAGACAGTGAGCTGTTGTAGATGAAAGTAGCTAGGTTGGGGCAGGACAGGGGGGAGATTTTGTCATAGAGGTGATCAGTAGCAGAGTAGAGATGAGAAGGGTTGAGGTGAAGGGTAAATAAAAAATAAATCTTTTTTTCCAAGAAAAAAAAAAAAAATTTAAACGCTAACGCGGAAAAACGCTATTGCAAAAATGTTGAAAAACTCACTGCAAAGCTACTGACATTTTTATAACATTATTTTAACGTCCAGTGTGCATGATGCCTTATTCCCTTTACAAGGAATGTAAACATCCCTTGTAATAGAAAAAAAAAAAAAAAAACACGATGGAATCTCTTTAATGTGAGATCTGGGGTCAAAAAGACCCCAGATCTCACATTTACACTAAAATGCAATAAAAAAAAATAAAAAAAAATAAAAAAAAAAAATTCCCCTTTAAGACCACTGGGCGGAAGTGACGTTTGACGCCGCTTCCGCCATCCAATGTTATGGAGCTGACAGGGGGCCATCTTTCCCTCACTCAGCTCCAGGCCTGTCAGGGGGAAAGACGCAATCGTCTCTGCCGCCACAGACGGCTCCGGTAAGCGACGGAGACGACCGCAGAGTGGCAGGGGGGGGGGGCCCTCTCCCACCCCCCGCCCCGATAAAAGTGATCTAGCAGCGAATCCGCCACAGAGACCACTTTTATCTGAAAGTGTACCGCCTGCTGTTGAAGAGGAAACTAGGGTTAGAGCAGCTATCTGCTTCCATAACGGTGTTCCACTTCAAATCCGCGGTGATCTACGCCATGTCCGGCCCCTCCTCCCATCTCCCCCGCTGGCTTCTGGGAGACATACAGGTCCCAGAAGACAGCAGGGACCACTCAGAACGCGCAGCACGACTCGCGCATGCGCAGTAGGCTGTGAAGCCGCAAGGCTTCACTTCCCGATTCCCTTACTGAAGATGCCGGCATCTCCACCCGGAGCCGAGGGACAGGTCGGCTTCGGGTGAGGACATCGCGGGCGCCCTGGACAGGTAAGTGTCCTTATTTGAAACGTCAGCAGCTGCAGTATTTATAGCTGCTGACTTTTTTTTTTTTTTGGAGGAACTCCGCTTTAAGTTGTTTGACTGTGCTAGTTTGAAGTCTACATTTGGTTTTGATTTACACCGTTAAAGATCAGTTTGCTATTCTTTACTATTGGAGTTATGAGACTAGTGTTTTTTTTTTTTTTTTGGATTGTGGAAATTTCCCAATAAACAAACTTCCTGTTCACTATATTTGTGTCTGTTATTACTGTGTTTACAAGTACACTGTCTGCTAGGTGTGCCAGAGGGGCTGAGACAGTTTTTGGGGCTGAGAGGCAGAGTACGGAACCAACTAAACTTAAGTGGCTCCTCCGGGGGTAACGCTACACGTGTACCATGTTACAAAAGGTGAACTTATCCTTTAAGAATGAATGGCATCCAAATGTGCATCACGCGTTCTACCATGATTTTGCTGTAATTTGGAACTGCGACCAGAACACAGCGATTCTGCTGGCGATTCCAAATCTCCAAGTGCAAATGGAGCCTTATGAAAAATGTCAAACTCTGCACTACAAATTCCAAGCACTAATAGTTCACATATGTTCTCTATTATTTTTAATGAGAAAAGGCAAATATCTCTAAAGCCTCTAACACACAATCGGATTTTCCGCAGACAAAACCTCTGACTTTTGTCCGAAGGGCATTGGCCCAAAACTTGCCTTGCATACAAACAGCACACAATTGTCGGCCAACAAACACGAACGTAGTGACGTACAACGAGCAAGTTTAATTATCAGGCGCCATCCTTTGGGCCCCTTCTGCTAATTTCGTGTTAGTAGAAGTTTGGTGAGTGCTGATTTGCTCTTTTTATTTCACGCTTTTCAGTTAGTTTCTGAACGGCCGTTCGTCAACCAGACAGTGCGGAATCAGAGGAGATAACTTGTTATTGTTTTGACCCAAGTCCAGTCCAGGAACAGGAGGATTTCTTAGACTAAAAATTGGTTGCTTTATTAATCGTGACCAATTTTGTCATAGGTCTTTGCTGTGGGAGCTCCAGGAGAATAATCCTGATGATTTTTGGAATTATCTCTGGATGACGGACCCCTGCTTTCACCAACTCTTGGCATTGTTGACCCTCTATATTAAGAAGCAGGACACATGCATGAGGCTTTTATTTTATTTTTTGGTTGAATAATGATTTGGTAGATTTTCTATATTTTTGGATGCATAGAAAGCACTTTTGGTTAAGGTATATCGGCAGATAGCACGTCTAATTTTATTTGTTTTCTTTTTTTAATGCAGAATAAAAAAAAAATTGTGGAGAATAATACTTGGCTATGTGTTTTACTTCAAATGACAGTTTGGGAGTAGATAGTTACATTTTAAAGAAATACAATGTAAAATTAACAAGGAACAGCAACATAGTTGTATCTTTGATATAAAACACGACGATAATGGTGTTGTGGTAACTTTACCAAAAAGATAAGAATAATATTTTTTTTTTTTTTTTTTTTGATGTCACTAGAAAAAAAAAAAAAAAGCCTTTTTAAATAGGTTTGGCAGAACTCCATCAGTATCACCAGCAAAGCAGCTTCATTATTATCCCATTAAAGAAGAAGAGAATGTGGGCTGCATTTCAAGATTTCATAATTTACCAATCACGAATGTTAATTCTCCATTACAAAAGCTAGTTTACAAGACCGACCGCTTCTGGCTCGTCCTTGCTTCCGAGCATGCGTGTTTGGACTTTTGTCCGACGGACTTGTGTACACACGCTCGGAAAATCCGACATCAGACCGTTGTCCGCTGAAAATTTATAAACCTGCCATCCAACATTTGTCCACGGAAAGTTGGCCAACAATTGTCTGTTGGAGCATACACACGGTTGGATTTTCCACCAACAACCTTTCATCACACATTTCCCGTGGGAAAATCTGATCGTGTGTACGAGGCTTTAGAGGCAATGCATCAAGATTGACCCTTTCCTTTTGCTTATAAAGATGAAGTGAAATAATTACGAGCACATGGATTTTAAATGTAAACAATCTTCTTTAGGGTGAGCTTACATGAAAAATATGCATAATCTTCACATAAAATCAGCTGACAGAAAGTAACAGTGGAAAAAAGTTGAACAAACAATGCCTGGCAACTATGTACAGTTGCAGAGAGAAAGGTGCAGCTTGCTGACTCAATAACTGAACCAGTGAAGTAAATCAAGCACAGACAGGCTGGGTAGGGCAAGTGACGTGAAATCAGGTGATATGTAACTGAAGTGTACTGCCGTCTATTAACCTGCACGTAGGATTATGTAGAAAAAAAAAAAATCTAGGTGTTTTCCAGATAGAAGAAAGACAGTACTGCCAAAAGGAGATCTTTGGGCAATTGAATTTAAAGTAAAACATTTGTTGTGCAACATAGCGAAACTCAATCACTAAAATGTAATATAAGCTTAAACATGTTAATGCAATTCCAAAAGTTGTTTTAAATCTGCAGCTTTCATTAAAGCCCAAGTTTACTTAATTATTTTTTAATCAACACACAGGACAACACCTACACACAATGAGAAGTGTCCCTTTTCCTGGTGGCTGCTGTCTTAAGCCAGCCATAGACGGTTCAGTTCTCATTCAGTAGGGGCAGGCTGAATGTACCCAAGTTAATAGATCGACCCGTGGTTGCAGGAAAGAAAATCACTCCGTCTATGGCTGGCTTAAAGAGGCTGTAAACCCAATTTAAAAAACAAAAAATAAAACCTTTAAGACCAAGGCATAATGAGCTAGTATGCATACTTACCTTAGAATAAAGCCCTGCAGCATGATTATGACCAGGGGATACACATAAGCCTGACCCATAGGCCTGGGCACACCCTAATCACCCTGTTGTACGCAGATTTCACCTGTTTAACCCCTGGATTTTTCAGCAAAGCCTAGAGTTACCACCTCATCCCTTTAAACCTGAACACATATGAATTACACAGGTTCTGTGGCTGATTAAGGTGGTAATTAAACTCACTTGGTGCCTTATCTGCATTTAATCAGCCTCAGAACCTGTGTAATTCATATGTGTTCGTGTTTAAAGGGATGAGGTGGCAACCCTAGCAAAGCCCCCTAATGGGGCTCCTAAAGAAAATTGTAAAAAAAATAATAATAATAATAATAATAATAATAATAACTACTGACACCATCCACAAGCCCTACTGACCTTGTCCACTGCTCTACTGACACCATCAGCATATATACACATGCACACACTTATGTGTTTGAGCTTTGAGGTTCACACCCGAATTCAATAGGCTGTGCACACCTATGGCCTGATCCAACTGATTAGTTTAGGCCCAAAGCCATAGAAGCCAAACATTTTTAAAAGATAAGGTCACTCCACACTATAAGGACACTTTGAACACTGGGGCGGGGTTGTTGGCAGTAAAGCACCGCTAGCTTTAGCAGCGCTTTTCGGCTGCTAGCTGGGCGCTTTTAAAAGCGCCCGCAAAGTGCTGCTGATTTGATTCCAATGTCAGGGGCGTTGTAGGAGCGGTGTATACATCCCTCCTGCACCGCCCCAAAGATGCTGCTTGCAGGACTTTTTTTCCTGTCCTTTCACACTGGGGCTGCAGACGAAGGCGTTTTTTCAGGCGCTTTACGGGCACTATTTTTAGCCCTTTAGCGCCTGAAAAAGGCCTCAGTGTCAAAGTAGACAAAAATGCTTTATGTGTGTCCAAGGAGACCACCACACAGTGCCCAGAGTGTTCATGGGACTGCTGTGAATTAGTAAACAACTTACATAAATTGATGAAAGAAGCCCTATCTGGTGTAATCATCTCATCTGCTCATTGTTGATCAACGTATTAGTACATTTATAATTTTTTTTTCATTTACTGTTGCTAGACACAAACAGCAATGTCCCCATCTGGTGGGTGCTTCTGTGACCCCCCTCTGTGTACTGAATATAGTTTGGGCTCTGGCACCTACACCACTCAGGAGAAGCCTTGTATATTTTTTATAAGTATAAGCCCCTTTCACACGGGCGGCTGTTCTGCCGCTGTTAAAAGCATGTTTTGTTATTTTGAAATTCAGAGAATCCTGGCACAGCGTTCACTTGCAGTTGTACATTACAATTAGCTGTGTTTACATGCGGCTGCGTTTGGAACATTCTTGCCATTTCTGATGTGCTTCCCGTTGTTTTTCTTCCTTGTTGCCGCTGCTATCTGCAGAAGAAATAGTACACTGCGATTACCTGCAGTTATGTGCAGATAGCTGTGCTAAATCGTTCCTGAACGCAGTCAACTTTATTTTTTCTATCTGCACAAAACCGCATGTAACGAAACCGTTGCTAAATGCAGTGTGTGAATGGGGCAATAGGAAAGCATCGTGTGAGTTTAGCTGCAGTAGATAACTTCATCTGTCTGCAGCTAAAAGCTGAATTCTATCCGCCCGTGTGAAAGGGGCCTTAGGCTTCCCCTGATTGACCAAGGTGGAGATTACAACGCCACCTACCCACTTCTCTAGCTCAATCAATTAGACAAAGCCTTTTATTCTTTGAAATAAAATACAAGGCTTCTCCTGAGTGACAGCGGTGCCAGAACAAGTGAAGCTCTATATTTAGTACACACAGGGGGTTATTTACTAAAGGTAAATTCACTTTGCACTACAAGTGCACTTGGAAGTGCAGTCGCTGTAGATCTGAGGGGGGCATGCAAGGAAAATAAAAGACAGCTTTTTTGCTTGTACATGATTGGATGATAAAATCAGCAGAGCTTCCCCTCAGATCTACAGGGACTGCACTTACAAGTGCACTTGTAGTGCAAAGTGGATTTGCCTTTAGTAAATAAACCCCAGAGGGAAGTCGTAGGAGCACCCACCAGATGAGTAGACAGATTCCTGTGTGTAGCGTAGGCTACAACACTAAATTAAAGATTAACCATCGGCCACACCAATGGCATCAGGATCATTGGTTAGAGCCAAGCTGGCAAAAACTAAGTGTATATTGTATTACCATTCCTGGAGTTCATCTTTAACCACTTAAGTTAAAAATGTTTTTTTTTTTGCTAGAAAATTACTTAGAACCCCCAAACATTATAAATTTTTTTTTCTAATACCCTAGAGAATAAAATGATCATTGCAATACTTTCTGTCACACCGTATGTATGCAGCGGTCTTACAAGAGCACTTTTTGAAAAAAAAAAATACACATTTTGAATTAAAAAATAAGACAACAGTAAAGTTAGCCCTATTTTTTTTTTTTTACTGTGAAAGATAATGTTACGCCGAGTAAATAGATACCCAACATGTCACGCTTCAAAATTGCGCCCGCTCATGGAATGGCGACAGACTTTTACCCTTAAAAATCTCCATAGGCAACATTTAAAAAATTCTACAGGTTGCGTGTTTTGCGTTACAGAGGAGGTCTAGGACTAGAATGATTGCTCTCGCTCTACCGATTGCGGCGATACCTCACATGTGTGGTTTGAACACCGTTTTCATATGTGTTCGCTTCTGCACGCAAGCTCGGCGGGACGGGGCACGTTTTTTTTTTCTTATTTATTTTATCTTTTATTTTTTATTTTTACACTGTTTAAAAAAAAAAAATGTGTCACTTCTATTCCTATTACAAGGAAGGTAAACCTTCCTTGTAATAGAAAAAACCATGACAGGACCTCTTAAATATGAGATCTGGGGTCAAAAAGACCTCAGATCTCATATTTACACTAAAATGCAATAAACAAAAAAAATTTAATGAAAAAAAAAATGGCCCTTTAAGAGCTATGGGCGGAATTGACATTTTGACATCACTTCCGCCCTGCAGTGTCATGGAGACAGGTGGGGGCCATCTTACCCTCACTCGTTTCCATACACAGCCACGGGAAGGATCCAATTGCCTCCACCGCTGCCGACAGCTCCGGTAAGCGGCGGAGGACACCGGATTGAGGCAGGAGGGGGGGGCCCTCTCCTGCCGCCGATAAAAGTGATCTTGCGGTGAATCCGCTGCAGAGACCACTTTTATCTTGTACCGCCAGCTGAACACGGCGAAACCGGGGTTATGGCAGCTAGCCGCTGCCATAAAAACGATATCCGTCCTTAAAGTGAGGACGTACATCGGCGTGCGTCGGTCCGGAAGTGGTTAATAACAGAGGGAAGGATTTATAACTCAAGCTTCAATCACACAGTAAATCTGCCCTGTTTTACAGTGTTTTATTCTGAGGAAGTGCTGATAAATCTCCCCTATAGAAGATGGGTACACTGTAGTCATAAAGGGATGGACATGGTCAGCAACAATACTCGGGTAGGCCGTGGCATTTAATCAATGCTCAATTGGTACTAAGGGGCCCAAAGTGTGCCAAGAAAATATCCCCCACACCATTACACCACCAGCCTGATCCATTGATACAAGGCAGGATGGATCCATGGTTTCATGTTGTTTACGCCAAATTCTTACTCTACCATCTGAATGTTTCAGCTAAAATCCAGACCCATCAGACCAAGCAACGTTTTTCCAATCTTCTATTGTCCAATTTTGGTGAGCCCTGTGTGAATTGTAGCCTCAGTTTACTGTTCTTGGCTGATAGGAGTGGCACCCAGTGTGGTCTTCTGCTGCTGTAAGCCAGGGTTTCCAAAGCCTTCAAGGTTTGATGTGTTGTACATTCAGAGATGGTATTCTACATACCTTGGTTGTAACAAGTGGTTATTTGAGTTACTCTTTCTATCATCTTGTACCAGTCTGCCCATTCTCCTCTGACATCAACAAGGCATTTACGTCCATACAACTGCCGTTCACTGGATATTTTCTCTTTTTCAGACCATTCTCTGTAATCCCTAGAGATGGTTGTGTGTGAAAATCTCAGTAGATCACCAGTTTTTGAAATACTCAGACCAGCCTGTCTGGCACCAACAACCCTGCCACATTCAAAGTCACTTAAATCCCCTTTCTCCCCATTCTAATGCTCGGTTTCAACTTCAGCAAGTCGTCTTCACCACATCTAGATGCCTAGATGAATTGAGTTGCTGCCATGTGATTGGCTGATTAGCAGTTTGTGTTACCAAGCAATTGAACAGATGTACCTAATAAAGTGGCCGGTGAGTGTATATAGCTGTGACAGCAGCCTCAAATTCAGCCAAGTATTTTTAATGTGCCTTATACGATTTATCCTCATATAATAAACAAATGCAAACTGCACCATTAAAGGCAGAAAGACAGATCATACGGTCTTTATTATTAATAATAGCAATAAAGTTAATTAGCTTAATTTTTTGTACCAGAGCCACAGTGCAGTCATTATATAGTGACCCGCTGTAAGTATAACTGTAATCAAACCAAATGGGTTTGGAGGTCAAGCTATAAAATGATAATGGTCACATGCAGCTATTAGGATGTGATAATGGTTTGGTCGGTCTCCCCAAGTGATATATTACTTGGCGGCTTCATCCCTCAAGAACTCCAGTGGAAAGATCTCACCACTATGATTTCCAATTCTGCAGTAGGGGAATTCCTAAGCCCCGTACACACGATGCGAAAATCGGAAATAAAATTTCATCCGACGAACCATCTGCCGATTTTGGGATCGTTAGTACGGTGCTTTTGACAGCCGATCTCGGTTTTTCATATGCCAAAAGCTGGATGTGCAGACTATAAAATTTTAATCGTACGTGAACACAACCTCCGATTTTCATTTAATTAGGGCGGTTTTCGTCCGAAAAAAATCACAAGAGCAAGACTACGCATGCTCAGAAACGAAAGAATACATACAAAACTATTCAACACATTACATCACTTCCGGCGTTGAATTCTGTTGTACGAGAATTTTCGTATGGTGAGTAACCTCTTTACTTTTGACATGAGACTAGCATGCAACAAAAAACGGACGAACGATCGTCCGAAAATCTGATCGTGTGTACGAGGTTTTACTTGTCTTGCTGCATTCTTCACAACCTAAATGAAAAAAATAAACAGAGAAAGTGTAACCTGCATGTAAAAGGTTGAAGCAGGGATATACACCTGTGTCAGTTAGTCAAACAACCTAATATGTGGCCCATCATTTGACACAAATATACAAACAAACAGAAATTTTCACTTTTCCATACTTTATGCAAAATAAGAAAAATATTTTGCCTGCAGCCAAGATTTAATTATTTTAATTGTCTATATTGCAACTACAAGGAGATGTTTCTGTTACACATAAATTACGTAATTGTGTGTGTGTATGTGTATATATATATATATATATATATATATATATATATATATTCTATATTAACAAAAGTATTGGGACATCTGCCTTTACACGCACATGAACTTTAATGGCATTCTAGTCTTAGTCCGTAGGGTACAATATTAGGTTGGCCCACCCTTTGCACCTATAACAACTTCAACTCTTCTGGGAATGTTTTACACAAGGTTTAGGAGTGAGTCTATGGGAATGTTTTACCATTCTTTCAGAAGCGCATTTGTGAGGTCAGGCGCTGATGTGGACAAGAAGGCCTGGCTCACAGTCTCCGCTCTAATTCATCCCAAAGGTGTTCTGTCAGTCAGTTCCTCCACCCCAAACTCGCTCATCCATGTCTTTATGGACCTTGCTTTATGCACTGGTCCAAATCATTTGGTAGAGGGGGGATTATGGTGTGGGGTTGTTTTTCAGGGGTTGGGCCTGGCCCCTTAGTTCCAGTGAAGGGAACTCTTAAGGCGTCAGCATACCAAGACATTTTGGACAATTTCATGCTCCCAACGTTGTGGGAACAGTTTGCGGATGGCCTCTTCCTGTTCCAACGTGACTGCACACCAGTGCACAAAGCAAAGTCCATAAAGACATGGATGAGCAAGTTTGGGGTGGAGGAATTTGACTGGCCTGCACAGAATCCTGACCTCAAACTGCTAGAACACCTAGAAGGCTAGAAGGTCTACGCATCCAACATCAGTGCCTGGCCTCACAAATGCGCTTCTGGAAGAATGATCAAACATTCCCATAGACACTCCTAAACCTTGTGGACAGCCTTCCCAGAGGAGTTGAAGCTGTTATAGCTGCAAAGGGTGGGTCAACTCAATATTGAACCCTTCAGACTAAGATGCCATTAAAGTTCATGTGTATGTAAAGGCAGACGTCCCAATACCAATTCCAATATGTTTTTTTTTTTTTTTAGATTTTTGCTTCCATGGACAGGTTTTGTATCATAAAGAAAAGAAAGCCTATGCGGAATGTGCTCTTCAAACATTCAAATTTTCTTCTGCGTCATCTGCTAAAAAGCCCTGAAGGTTTCTTGCATTATTTTGATGACATAAGTCATGACAACACATACTGTACCTTATAATTATATGCTGATCACTGTTTTCATGAGCAGAAGCCATAGGACGACCCAAGTTGTTATGTAAAAGAAACCATTCACACAAAACCAATAAGTCCATTTCCCAAACACAATGTTTCTGACCAATAGACGTATATTTATTAGACTTCAGAATTAAAGTTACTCCCCAGTAAAATTGTAAAAATGTTAATATTCTGAAATGTAACCAGACTAGCTGCCTAGGGTTTTGATTTTTTTTAATTTGGTGCACCAGTCCAGTTCTCTATTTTATGTTGGTAGTCTGCTGGTCTAGGAAACCATTTTCTTTACGTGTTTGGATTCAAAGCTGCTTTGTTACTTTAATTGTGATTGGTGATACAGTAAGCAAAGAGAAGATGTTACACTGAACAGGCTTTTGGAAGTAAATCTACCCTGTCCATATTCAGATATGAGGATCCTTTCAAAATCTGGCTGCAGCAGGTCACATATTCATAAATCAAAATGAGGTAAATTGTCAGAGGTTTGGTATCACAAAATATTGAATTTTTGTTCTTAATTTTAGATACACTTTATATATAAACTCCTCTTTGCTCTCCTGCCACCTTGTTTTCCCACTTGCGCTGTGCAGCTACAGGTCTATTTATATGAATATGTGCACTGGGCTCCTAAAATATTCAAAAAATAACCTCTATCTCAGGTCTACTTAGTTATAGCTTACACAAGGCTAAGGGCCATTCCCCAACTGATAGATTCCAGGCCTGGAAAATTGTTATTCAGTTACCCAGCTCTGCATTGTTGACAGGGAAAAAAAGAGTCACATTCTACCATAAATCTAGAAGTAATGGTTATTATTCTTAACTCCTGGAGCTAAAGAGAGAACTGGAAACATTTCCAAGGTCAAAAGTTGCAGGAACTGTTCTCAAAGCGGAGCTCCAAAAATTAAAAGTCAGCAGCTACAAATACTTTAGTTGTTGACTTTTAATATTAGGACACTTGCCTGTCCAGGGATTCTGCGATGTTGGCACCCCAGCCAATTTTTCAATGGACTCTCGGATGTTGCCGCCTCCATTCCTTGTGAGGGAAACCGGCAGTGGAGCCTTGCGGCATCACAGCTGGTTCCCTACTGCACATGTGCAAAGCACGCTGCGCTTTGTGAATGGCCCGACGGCGGGGGAAGGAGGAGGGGAGCTGAACTTTCAGGGGACTTCGCCATGGAGACGTCACCCAGAAATGGGGACAAGTACCTGTCAAAAACAGATACCCGCTCCCCCCCCCGAAAGGTGCCAAATGTGGCAGGGGAGGGGGAGAGGAAGCAATTTAAGTCAACACATCTGCCACATTTTCCTATTTAAAATCTTGGCATTCCCGGTGTTTCAACTGGCCTTCAGTTTGCTGCTGCTTCCTGGTTATAGGGTGGCTCCTTTGCCCTATGGGACACTATGAAGCCACCCTTGCCTGCATGCTCCCATCAGGAGCTGTGCACTAAGACCCTGTGCTACTATCAGGAACCATGAATCAGACCGAGACAAAAGTATAGTAAAATCACACTTGTTTAACCTCTTCAGATCCGCACTATTGCCAAATGATGGCAACGGCGCGGACCTACATTGCCGGGACGACGTCTATTGACGTCGTCCCGTGCACGAGCGGCCTGCGCGCCCCCTGCAGGGCGCGCGCAGCGCGCTCGGTGATCAGCGAGTCTATGAGACTCGCCTGATCACAGATCAGAGTAAGGGGTCAGTCCCGACCCCTTACCACATGATCAGCTGTCAGCCAATGACAGCTGATCATGTGATGTAAACAGAGCCGGTAATCGGCTATTTTTTTCTCCTCGCGCTGACAGCGTGAGGAGGAAAAAAAAAGCTGATCACCGGTGGCCGTGAGAGGGACATCAGTCCCAATCATGGCGATCATCTGTGCCCCCTGCCAGTGACACAGCAATAGGCAGCAGTGCCGCCTACCAGTGCCCACCAGCGTCACCCATCAGTGCCCAGTAAGCAAGTGGTTAATAATAATAATAATAATAATAATATGGTAAACAGAGTAAGCGTAGTCGAAACAAGCCAGCGTTCAGTAACCGTATCGGGTAGTCAGCCAAGCAAATGTCAGAGAGCCAGAGATAAACGTAGTAGTACAGCAAGCAGGATCAGGAGCCAGAAGGAACGTCAGCCGAGCAAGTCTTCAACAGGAAAGCAGGAGAAAGTCTCTGTGATATTGACAAAGGCGAAGGCAGAGATCAAGTGAGCTGGACAACTTTAAGTAGGCAGGACTGACGAGCAGAATCAACAACAGCTGGGTAACTGTGGAGAGATAGGAGCTGGCAATTAGCCGACAGCTGAGCGGCCAGCTCAGAGAAGGAAGGGCTGAGCCCAGCCCTGACAGCTACTAACTCATTGCCATCAAGTGTATGATGGCAAGCCTTCCTCTGCTCTTCCCTTCTTTAAGCTGGTAGATAAACAGCTGCAGGCTCCTGCAATCTGATATTCAGTACACGCGCTTCCCAATTGGAAGTCCAGGGAAGCTGCACTGATGGATCTGGGCTTGCGACAGTGAAAGCTAGAAAATGTAAGGCTACTTTCACAATGAGGAATTTTACAGGCGTTTTTGCGCTAAAAATAGCTCCTGAAAAATGCCTGTAAATTGCCTCTTTTGCACCCACAGTGTGAAAGCCCGAGTGCTTTCACACTGGGGCGGTGCGCTTGCAGGATGGGAAAAAAAGTTCTGCAAGCAGCATCTTTCGGGCGGTGCGGGAGTGGTGTATACACTGCTCCTGAACCGCCCCTGCTATTGAAATAAATGGGCACCACTGCTGAAGCGCCTGCAAAGCGCTTCGGCAGTGGCGCCTTTCAGGGCACTTTTAATCCTTTCCTCGGCCGCTAGCGGAGGTTAAAAGTGTCCCGCTATCGGCCGAAAAGCGCCGCTATAAGAGCGGTAAATCGCCGCTTACCAATAATGCCCCCACCGCCTCAGTGTGAAAGCAGCCTAAGTGTTTGTGCCCACATATATAGATGAAGATATTTTGCAGGAAATGTATACTAGACTGGGAAAATTTAATGCTACTTTAAGAACATTTAGCAATGTGCCTATGCAGCACACAGTTGTCTGATATTTGGATCTGTATTGCCAGCTGTAGTTTTGTTTTGAAAGAGTATACAGATGAATCTTTAGGAGTAGATAAAGTACCTCCTAGCTTAGAAGTGGACATACATCAGTTTTCCATTAAAGCAGTTCAGTTTGTAGGCAGGTGAAGTCTATTTTCTCCACAGCAGGTGGCGCTCGGCCATAGCAGCACTGTTGCTGGAGAGGAAGTCAGGAGGAACAAGGTTCTTCTATGGTTTCCTGGGTCACTGGGGACGCTATCTTAGTGGATGCTGCGCCCCATGTGACTCAATCAGCCATCTTGGGTCAGGCAGAGCCTATTTAAGGCCCTGGCTCTCGAGTTTTGGTGCGCTTTGGCGAGTGGACAGAGTAGGGACAGGTACCCAGTCTGAGGGACAGTAATATCGCTAGGAAAAGGTTCCAGCTGAGGAGGGTAAGCATAGAGCCTCAACTGCTCTGACAGCCTCCCAATTGGAACCAGACAGCCAGGCCGCATTTGGTCCCCTCTCAACAGACGCTGTCATTCCAGCTGGAATCTATTCTGTCATGCTACTGAACTGTGAGTGTGCCCAGCTGGGTGGCTGTCCCACCTGGCTTGTTGTGAACTGTTGTTGCATTCCTTCAATAGAATTTCTATTGCATCTGCTCATGTAAATTATTGTCTCCGCACCATGCTGCACCCCACCTAAAAGTTTTCCCCATTCTAAGTGTAGTGCTACCCCCGTGACCCAGTGGTTACCCTGACCTTGCAAGTTTCCGGACACCTCTAACACCCTGGGTTCAGACATTCCATCAATAGTAAATAGAAAGTAGTCTAAGCAATAGGAGGCTATGATTAAACTTTTCACACAAATGTATAAGAAATTTATGGATATAGTCCTCAGTAGAATAAAGAGCAGGAATCAGTAACCTGATCAAGGCTTATGGCTGAAGGTCAGAAAAGGGAAGGAGAATGATCGGTTTTATGTCAGACCCCCCCCCCCCCTTGCCTCCTGCCATCACAACCCGTTAAACACAAACAGAGTCCCTTGGTAATAGGGGCTGGTCAGATGCCCAACGTTCCTTTCTTTGAGGGGGGGGGGGGGGGGCAAAGGATTACTTTTGATGCAGAGGTGTCTTGTATCTTCAGCTAGCTCAAGTGAAGGGCCGAATGTAACTTTTGGGTAATGACATCTGGGCAGTGCAATTGTGGTTGTAGATGTCTCCTTATAGAGCTTTAATGAAAAGGGCGAAGTAAAGGACTAGTGATACAAGCGATAAAGTCGACCTCCCGAATGGCAGAAGACCGACCGGGCATTGCTGATGACGGATGCGTCCACACTCGCCCACCGGAGGCTCTCCCTTGCTGCCTAGGCTGCAGCACCGTCTCGCTCTCCCCGACTGTGCAGGTCACTACTTCCAGATGAAGGCCGTGGTCCCAAGAGACCAACTCCTCCTCAACACATGCTGTATATCACCTCTCCCAGCATTCTGTCTTCTCCCTCCAGCCAGCTGGAACTTGGACGACGACGATCAGTCCCCAATGTAGATTTGAGCTCTTTGGACTACATGTCCCAAAATCCGTCACTCTTCTGTAAGTTCTCACTCACTCTGCATTCAGGATGTAACAAGGCAGATCCCAGGCTGAGCACTAGAGAAAACACCCTCACTGTGGCTGATGCTGCAGAGTGTCCTCTGATAATACAGGCAATTTAGCCAGCTCCTGCCTACATAAGAAAGGACCGGTTTTAGGCACCACAGTCAATTTTACTGACATTCTGTGAAAAAACAGGACAACAATTATGTTCAACTCAGCCCTGGTATAAACTGAAAAGCCATGGTGTAAATTACTTTTTGTAGATCTGCACCACAGAGTTCTGGAGATTTTACTTCACTAAGGTATCAGTCAGTCCAAAAATGATTCTAATGTGCAAAGATGCAGACAAGAACTGTACATACGCTGCATGTTTCCCCTTGAATAAGGACTTTGTAGTCCCCTAATCACATTATTAGTCACAGTGCTGTTATAAGAAACAATGCATCACAGCCAGCATCCCTGTAGGCATAGGTCATTCTACAAGTATCTCACAAAAGTCAAAACCCTCAATACAATAAACCCTTTGGCCATGCTGGATATGTCACATTTTGTACTCCTGTAGGGGCACAGTTTTGGGAGAGTTAGTAGCAGGGACATGAGGATCCTTACCACAAATTGAAACTCTTTTCATGGTTGCCAGGAAAAGAAATATTTTTTTTAGCAGTTTTTAAAAAATCATAACTGTCACTCTAAAACAAAAAGTAAGCACAACATAGCTTGTATAGTAGATTTTGTAATAATGGTTGCATTATTTATTTATTTATTTTTTAACAAAATAGGTTGTCCCCCCTTAAGTCCAACTCCAAGAAACTATAAAATTGTGTCCACACTGCAAGTGTTAATCACTTATTTAGGACTAGGGGACACAGAAAAGCAGATTTACTTACCCTATTCTTCACTCCTCCCCACTGCTAGAGCTGTCCCCGAAGCCTCTTCTTCCCTACGCTCAACTGGTTTAAGATTCTGAGGTCATCAAGAGCATTGCGGGGTCTGTGAGGATGCCAGGGGACAGTCTCCCACTGAAGCGTGGGTGAGCGCCATCTCCTGGAGGAGTGGAAGATCAGATTAGTAAAGGCACTTCTCCTATCCCTAAACAAAACAAGCAGGTAACCCTTGCAGTGTGCCACAGCCTCGCTGCAAGGGATCATTTTATAGTTTCCCAGAGTTGGAATAAACTTTAACAGTAAGTGAAACATTTTACATGAATATAATGATGAGACATTCTACATTCTACCCTCTATTGTGCTAGAATAGGTAATGTTAGGATTTTTGTAGTGTAGGTAAAATGTTTTGGCTTGGCCGGCAGCCAAGCCTGTGTTGAATCTGGGTCGGGTGAGTGATCCAGGGAGGCTGGTATGACTCATCAGGCAGCATCTCTGGTACCTCTCCCTACTTCTGTAACTTGCTGTTAACAACCAGAAGAATGGGAGAGAGGTTAGGAGGTGCTGCCTGAAGTATTCATGAGGGTCCTGACCAATTCCCAACAGATGGGTTGGCAGGGGGCAGGCCCCCTCAAATACTCAGGGTCAGCCCAGCTGGGCAGGTGAGTTTGGGTGGAAGTTGGAGTTGGAGTGCCAGGAGGCTGTTGGTGGGCCCTTGAGGGTAACCCACTAGTGTGGAGGGAGAGGGTGACCTCGAGCCTGGGAGCTCAGATGCAGGAGGGATCCTCTGATATTCCAAGGAGGTATCCTGTCCAGTAGCACGGGAGCAGGTGTGAGGACAGCAGGAGCCAGTGAGCACATCTGGGAGATCTCCAAGGAGAAGACAGCCAGAAGGGCTGGTGAGTGAGACAGTCAGGGAGGACTGAGAGGACCAGGTGAGAGCAGTCTGAGATGGATGAAGAGTCAGTCTGGGAGGACTGTGGTCCTTGCCTATAATGGAAATTTGCTACATCTGACTGAGCCCTATTGTCAGATCACCTAACAATGTGCCAGCTGGTCCTGGAAGTTTTGTGCCACAAGCAAGTGCTGTGCTGGAGGGGCTGAGGAGTGTGTAAATAGTCTGTACAGAAGAAGTTGTCCCTGAAGAGTTCTACTAAAGTCAAGTGGGCATCCCACAATACCCCTATCCCCATCCAAGTTCAATACCCCTGATAAAAATACAAAAACAAAGCTGCAGGGACTGTTTCTTGACTCAAGAGTGCTGTGGAAAATTCTGTGTGCCTGGATTGTTTGGTTTACTCCTGCCTTGCACCTGTGATGACCCGTTCTTACCTGGACCAGAGACGACACCGACACACCTTAAACAGTTTAAATAGGCTTTATGAAACAGCATAAAGCCCTGTAAGTAAAAGGGTTAGTTAGAAAACAGTCTCCATGGCAATACAGTTTCAATACCACAGCAATGCAAGTACCTTGTTACATATCGCAGGGTGTAACTGATCGTTTCCCACAGCCTCACAGCTGCCTTTGAAACATTTGGTAGATAACAAGCACTAGGCCAGCATGAGGGAACTTTGGCAAAACAATTCTCAATATTGAAGAGCAGCACTAAAGTTAAAGGGTAAGTTCACCTTTATAAAAAAAAATAATAATAAATGGCCATCTTTTTGCAGGTAAAAAAATTAGCATTTATTATTTTTTTTAATTAGGGGCCTGCAAAGCATTGCATCACGGGTGCAATCTTAGGTTCCTGCTGACTGTCAGGCTAGCTGTCTGCTCGTACCTCATACGGACAGGCAGTTACTGAATGACAAGAAGGATCAATGAACTACCAAGAGGGCTCATCAGCGACCTGGTAGTTCACTGAAAACTACTAGCCCTCAGCCGCAATGGCTGATGGTAGTTCTTATTATCCCATTCACAGAATGAATAATGTGGCAGGTGGGCGAAGCCCACCACGGCTGCATTGTTTTAAAATTGTGACAGCAGGGGGGAGGAGAAGATCCCCTAGCCCGCTGTCACAACAGGAACTTGGGGGTGTAACATTGGTGTAACTAAAGGTGAACTTATCCTTTAAGTCCCTAGTAGCAGTACCAATAACTTTTAGCAACCACAGTGTAGCCAGCTTACTGCAGAGATGCCCTATCTAACCATTGGCCAGTTGGACAATGTAAATAGTCTGCTGGCATAGAGGTCCATGGATTTATTTTAAAGGCAAGCTCACTCTCCAAAAGAAGGTATCCTAAGATACAAGTAACACAGTCCTCTTTAATTGGTGGATAGTAGCCGTGGAAACAATAGCAAAGATTCAGGGCGCTCTCGTCATCCACAAAAGGTCCCAATGTATTGACGCTCCAAGGTGCTCTCTCCACTTATGAAGATTCTGCTGCCTCCATTGGCACTGTAAGTTCAGGACAGAAAGTTTCTGGAATAACAGAAGGGACACATGGCCTCGGGGCTCTTTAAGCAGCTATATGCTCTCAGTAGTGAAGTCCTTGCAGCGTTCCTCCTGCAGTTAGTAACAGGAGTCACATGGCCCCTTTCCCACAGCAACAGCACAGTGGACAATGTCCAGCACAGTCTGGTAGTTGACTAGCAGCAGCACCCTGAACCCTGTCCTTTCCAGGGTCTAGGCACACAGACAGTCTCACCTGGGCACTGACATGGAAATGTATAGATAGGCAACTCCTATCCTCATATTGATTAGTGGTTCCAAATTAATAATAACTACTGCAGTAGGGAACAGACACAAAAGATGCACTCTGCATCTTTCCAAATAACTGTTCTGCTTTATTATGACGCAATTGAAGGTTTTTATACACATGATTACGTAGGTATTACATTAATATTACAATTGTATGTTTATAGTAACAAGGGGCGTAACATAGGCAGAGTAATTCTAATCAGGACTCGAAAGAATGCAAACATAATGAAAACATTATTAGTGCCGTGTGCACAGTGAGGGCAGTGTGCAATACATACAAAATACAATACAATTATATACAGAACTTACAAATTTCCTTTACAATCTCCTCTCTTTTGATCAATATTTTGATCACTAACCATACCTTCTATCACCTTTGTCCTGGAACCTCCACACGCTTAGGTGGAGGTAGTCCTAGCCAAAGAGGCAAAACTCCATTGTGGAGAATATAATAGCTGAGCAGCTTTTTCATTACAAAATGACTTTTCATTGTGAAAAACACATGCTTAAT
Source organism: Aquarana catesbeiana (assembly GCF_042186555.1). Lineage (NCBI taxonomy): Eukaryota > Metazoa > Chordata > Amphibia > Anura > Ranidae > Aquarana > Aquarana catesbeiana. Next base: position 424,721,149 of record NC_133325.1, read on the forward strand.
AAGACATATTTACAGAGTACTGGCTGTACACTCCTGTGGCCAGAATGGCCTTCTAGCTGAATTGTTGGCATGCTGACCTATCAGCATATGTAAACACAGACAATTCTACATAAAATGGAAGATGTACAAAAGACAAATATGACTTCAACATGGCTAAACTACTTTTCAAATCACATTATATATATATCTATCCCTTACAAATAAGTAATTTAATCAAAAAGTACCCTATACTGTGATCGCAAGAGGGAAACAAATCAAACACAGTGATTTCTTTAATTTAGTCATTTTTGCAGTGTCTGGTGTGGATCCAGGTGACTTTTCCTTCAAGTTTTGCACAACTGTACATGAAATAGATGCTGTATTGAGTCTCCAAACATTTCCTTATATATAAATGTCTCTTAACAATCTACAAGTCACCTGGCTTTAATTTTAGATCCAATACAAATCTAACAATGAAAAATGCGAACATTTGAATCCATACACCTTATTGCCTCTATTGGAGGAGGCTGGAGACAAAGGAAAACCACATGTGTTAAATTGATGATGTAGAAATCAGCTGCTGTGAGCTCAGTGCAGGACGCACTCCCTGAAGACCCAGATATTTAATTTATTATTACACTCACATCATGGGCTGCACATCAAGTTATTATCAGACCATTAGATTTAATTTTTGTGGAAAAACTTCTTATGTATCCCATTCATCTTGGCATTGTTAAATATTATGGCAGCTGTATTCCAATTAACAACCTCAACCTGCAGTGCAGGAACACTCTACGGGGGACTCAAACTTACCACCCAGATCCCTGGGCTTCTGACTGAGTTTCTGCTCTTCCTCACCCACTGACCAATCCCGTACCATCCTGGCGCTGGCAGCCAATAAGATATCCTCTTTGCCCAAGGGTTGCCAGAGGGTGGTCCAGTTTGCTGGAGTGGCAGCCAATGAAAGCAAAAAGCACAGCCAAGGAGATA